>NC_133326.1:678668879-678762518 GCF_042186555.1 Aquarana catesbeiana
AAAATTAAAGTGGGCCGCTCTGGGTGAAGTCCAGGGCCAAATTTTTGTCCCAGTCCAGCCCTGCACACGCCTGACTTCCATAACTCCCATCCTGGCGGTGTTCCCACTCTTGACTCCTCTCCAGACTCCCTCATGTTGTAATATGTTGTAATGTTCACCGATTTATGTGGGACATTGTTGTGTGTATGTACACATGCAGTCAATATTGACCAGGCCAGAATTCAATTGACTGGTTGATTTGTCCAACTGAATTTTAACATATCAAGGGGACAGCTGAAGACTCTTTGATGTGTTGATCTTATGCAAGTCTACCTAGGTGTGTGAGGTGAGGTATGGTCTGGAAACCTAATTGAACATTTCAAAGGGTACATTGTTTAAAGGACCATAGTAGAAGTATTTATTGATGGTAATTAGACTTGACGGGTAACAATAAGATCAAAGAGTATTTTGGGTTGACCTAGCAGAAACTCCCTCCTAGTGGACTAGTATTTCATGGAGGACATTCAAGCTGGCATTTAGTTTTGGGAGAGGCTTGTCTGTGTATGCACACTCGGACCTAAGACATGGGACTTTGAATTATATTTCCTCTGTCGGATTTCTTTGTCATCTGTGGACTTTGGACTTTGTTCTGTGTTGGAAGTCAATAAAGTGCATCTCTCTGGAAGAATTGGGTTGCTGCGGAAGAGTACTTACTAATTCATTATCATACCCACTCTACATCTATACACCCAATATTCAATTAATATAATAATAATAAGACTCTTTGATCTTATTGTTACCCGTCAAGTCTAATTACCATCAATAAATACTTCTACTATGGTCCTTTAAACAATGTACCCTTTGAAATGTTCAATTAGGTTTCCAGACCATACCTCACCTCACACACCTAGGTAGACTTGCATAAGATCAACACATCAAAGAGTCTTCAGCTGTCCCCTTGATATGTTAAAATTCAGTTGGACAAATCAACCAGTCAATTGAATTCTGGCCTGGTCAATATTGACTGCATGTGTACATACACACAACAATGTCCCACATAAATCGGTGAACATTACAACATATTACAACCACCTCAGACTGCAGACATGATACAGGAGATGGGTCAGAGACTGCAGACATGATACAGGAGATGGTCAGAGACTGCAGACATGATACAAGAGATTGTTAGAGACTTGGAACATGATACAAGAGATGGTCAGAGACTGCGGACATGATACAAGAGATGGTCAGAGACTGCGGACATGATACAAGAGATAGTCAGAGACTGCGGACATGATACAAGAGATGGTCAGAGACTGCAGACATGATACAAGAGATGGTCAGAGACTGCAGACATGATACAAGAGATGGTCAGAGACTGCAGACATGATACAAGAGATGGTCAGAGACTGCGGACATGATACAAGAGATGGTCAGAGACTGCGGACATGATACAAGAGATAGTCAGAGACTGCGGACATGATACAAGAGATGGTCAGAGACTGCAGACATGATACAAGAGATGGTCAGAGACTGCAGACATGATACAAGAGATGGTCAGAGACTGCAGACATGATACAAGAGATGGTCAGAGACTGCGGACATGATACAAGAGATGGTCAGAGACTGTAGACATGATACAAGAGATGGTCAGAGACTGTAGACATAATACAAGAGATGGTCAGAGACTGCGGACATGATACAAGAGATGGTCAGAGACTGCAGACATAATACAGGAGATGGTCAGAGACTGCAGACATGACACAGGAGATGGTCAGAGACTGCAGACATGATACAGGAGATGGTCAGAGACTGCGGACATGATACAAGAGATGGTCAGACTGAGGACATGATACAGGAGATGGCCAGAGACTGCAGACATGATACAGGAAATGGTCAGACTGCGGACATGATACAGGAGATGGTCAGAGACTGCAGACATGATACAGGAGATGGTCAGAGACTGCGGACATGATACAGGAGATGGTCAGACTGCGGACATGATCAATGCAGACTCCCCAGTGCCCATCAATGCAGCCTCCCCAGTGCCCATCTATGCAGCCTGACCAGTGCCCAGCAATGCAGCCTGACCAGTGCCCAGCAATGCAGCCTCCCTGTGCCCATCTGCAGCCTCCCTGTGCCCATCTAAGCAGCCTCATTGTGCCCATCAAAGCAGCCTCACTGTGCCCATCTAAGCAGTCTCACTGTGCCCATATACAGCCTCTGTGCCCATCTGCAGCCTCACTATGCCCATCTGCAGCCTCACTGTGCCCATCTAAGCAGCCTCACTGTGCCAACAATGCAGCCTTATCTGTGCTCATCTGCAGCCTTGCAGTGCCTTGATTACACACAGCGGTATGTACCTCCTGCTGTATCATGGAGCTGGTGTCTGAACTGTTCGGCGGCCAATCACTTACTGTAACAAAGCCGGAACACTGATTCAATTGAACCAGTTCAGACCCCAGCTCCATGATACAGCGGGAGATACATACCGCTGTGTGTGATTACAAAAGCGGAGGGAGGGAGAGGAGAGGAGGCACTTGGATCGGACCTGGGCGCTGCTGCAGCTCAAAGCGGCCCCAGGGCAGACGGCCTACCGGGAAATTACCTGGTATCCCGGCAGGTCAGTCCTGCCCTGGTGCTGAAGGGAGTATTAGTATGTACAAATGGAGAGGGGGCAAGTCATGGATGGGCAAAACACAAGTCCACTTCAAGCTCATTATTAAAGCGGGGGCTATTTCCAACCTACTGAAAGCAATATACAGAAGATTAGATGTGTAAGGTGTCAATGAGGTATGCTGCTCATCAACTGCTGTCAAGTCGTTCCTCCGTGTTCCTGCATGTGGAGAGACCAATATTGGTTATAATATAGATCTGCAAAATCACTGTTTTCTCTGCGTCCATCCAAGTTGTATCTTATGTCGAGCCCTAATGAAGGAGGAGTAGCTTTGCCCCAAAAAAGTGTGTTGGCTGTTTTTATAGGATTCTTTTATGGACTCTTTCATCTGCTTTTGGTCTGGAGCTTCTTCCTGTACTCCTGTGGTTTGAGCTAATGTTGGGTGCCCATTGAGGAAAGTCTTCATTTGTGGGGGTCACCTAGCCAGGGTATTGAGCTTGTTTGAAGTTTTCCTTTATCTGACTAAAAGTCCCTATATACCGATAATAGATATGAGGAGCCAGGGGATGTTTTTACCCAAATCAGGATTAAGCAGCATAGGCTGCAGTGGGTAAGCGTTGCCACCCTAGGGTAGGAAGTGTGTTTCTGGCAGAATCCCCAAGTAAAAATTAAGAAAAAAATGAAATAATGAAATCTCCATATTTAAAGGGACTGGTAAGCTGTTTGGCTATTTGGATATGCTTCCCCTTCTTTAGAACCTTTACAGGACAGTAAAAATAAACTAGTTGTCCTTCCAAGGACACGTTTGGCATGAATTTTATACTTCTGAATGGTTACATTTAGGTTTATCTAGTTTCTCATGGCTCCCTTACATCATGGCTGTATATTATCATCTCCCATTAAACATTACATCTAAATCTTTAAAAATGTTCGCTATTTCTTCACTTCCTCTTCCTATAAACTTAAACACATTCAGACCATACAGCAGTGACAACACATCCTCTGCCATCCAGCTACCGCACCCTGAAAGGAGAGATGAGACTCTTCATCATTATCAGTCTGTCCTTTCTAGGTAAGTGATAAAATTAGCTACATTGAACTATGGAACTTATTATTACTAGCAAGTGTGCAGTCAGTCTGAACACCAGAGGGATCGATATTGGCAGAATTCTGGGTTTGCAGCAAATAATAAGTTGTGAACAGTCTTTGCAAATTTCTCATCTTTCTAGAAGTGTGAGCTGCAAGAAGTGCAATACAGCCTCAAAAAGGTTCATTTATTAAAGAATAATATTGCGTAGACAGAGTTTTACCAGGGCTTTTTTTCAGCAGGAACGTGGGGGGAACACAGTTCTGGCACCTCCAGAACTGAATGTATGTAATGGCAAGAGGTGCTGGGGGGTGCTGGAGGGTGCTGGAGGGTCTACTGATGCTGGCTGCTGGGGAATCTATTGTTGCTGGAGGGAATCTATTTTTGCAAAGGAAGGGGGTCTATTATTGCTGAGGAGTTCTTCTGTTGCTCGTGGGGGATCTATTGTTGCTGGGGTAAGTCTTATGTTGCTGGGGGGTCAGTCATTGCTGGGAAGGATGTAAAACGTTAGTTTTTACCAGTTTTTTCTCTTTTTGTCAAACACCGTCCCGCTAGCGGGCCAAAACGAATGGCGCTTTAGCGCTAATGGCCGGGCGCCCCAGTGTGAAAGCAGCCTTAGACATACATGTGCTCACAGTTTTCTGAAATGGCTGCAGTGGAACATGCCAGTACACTGTGCTTTATTATGACTGCTTGTAGTCCAACTCAGGAGGGAGCAGAAAAAGTGACAATGCCACAGCTAAATTTGGGAAGCCTGGTCACTATAGAAAAGGAAGAACTTGATATGATGATAATGATGTCTGGTGAACCCCAAACTGAGTACAGTAAAACCTTGGATTGTGAGCATAATTTTTTCCGGAAACATGCTTGTAATCCAAAGCGAATTTCCCCATAAGAAATAATGGAAACTCAGATGATTCGTTCCACGACCATTTATTCATAAGTCCAACAGTTTATATTATAAAAAGATTATAGCAATGTGACAGATTGTGTAACCATAAAATGTCCATTCACAAATGGAAGCCTCCACAAGGGGATTAGAAGCTAAATCCATCAGGAGCTCGAGTATAAAAGAGAAGAGAGGCCCCTCTAATGCCCCGTACACACGGTCGGATTTTCCGATGGAAAATGTCCGATCGGAGCGTGTTGTCGGAAATTCCGACCGTGTGTGGGCTCCATCGGACATTTTCCATCGGATTTTCCGACACACAAAGTTGGAGAGCAGGAGATAAAATTTTCCGATAACAAAATCCGTTGTCGGAAATTCCGATCGTGTGTACACAAATCCGACGGACAAAGTGCCACGCATGCTCAGAATAAATAAAAAGATGAAAGCTATTGGCCACTTCCCCGTTTATAGTCCCGACGTACGTATTTTACGTCACCGCGTTTAAAACGATCGGATTTTCCGACAACTTTGTGTGACCGTGTGTATGCAAGACAAGTTTGAGCCAACATCCGTCGGAAAAAATCCTAGGATTTTGTTGTCGGAATGTCCGAACAAAGTCCGACCGTGTGTACGCCCTATAAGTGTACAATATGGTTACATTTAATGAAGGTACAACATTTAGCAACTCACATGGTTGATGATTAAAAGAGGCACATCTAAGTATACAGGCATTCGGGGTAAAGCTGTCTACATAGACCATCCCACGCACGGCCGACTTTCACAGCTGTCAGTCTGCAATCATGACTGGGAAGACTACCCTGCAGTAGAGCGATCTGAAAGAGAGGCTTGTGTAACCTGTGGAGCGCAGAGTGGAAGGGATGGCATCAATGACGGTGCAGAAGATGGTCTATGTGGACAGCTTAACCCCGGATGCCTGCATACGTAGATGTGCCTGTTTTAATCACCATCCATGTGAGTTGCTAAATGTTGTTTCTTCATTAGGGATGAGCGTTGAGTTCGAGTCGAACCCATGCTCGAATCGAACATCGCGTGTTCGACCGTTCGTCGAATTTCGAACGTTATGGGCCGTTCGCACCAAATTCGAGTGGCGCGTCACAGCCCATAATTCACTGCGGCATCGCAGTGCGTGGCTGGATAATGATTGGCCAAGCATGCACTGTGACCCGCATGCTTGGCCAATCACAGCGCCATCTGTACAGAGAGCCGTAATTGGCCAAAACCAGGGTGGCTTTGGCCAATTATGGCTCAGGGGGTTTAGTACACGCCCCACACTATACAAGGCCGCCTGCGTGGCGGCCTTGTGTAGTGTGTTGCGGCGGCGGTGGAGAGATAGACAGAGAGACAGTGTCATTTGATTTAAGTTAGAGTAGGCAGGCGAGTCAGTTAGCTGCACTTACAGTGTATTGTGTATATATATGCATCCTAGGTGTTGTATATATATATATATATATATGTATAAATATACATATACATATATATATATATATACTGTATTCAGTTTAGCTAGATCCGTTCCTGTTATTCTCTTCTTACTGACAGGCAGGCGTTTTTACAGTATTTACAGCTACCTGAAGACAATTGCTGGTGTTCTTCTGATCCTATTAGTCCTATTAGCTACAGTATTTACAGTTAGTGTAGTGCGTCCTCTGCACAGTGTGCACCTAAAGCTACCTGAAGAAAATTGGTGGTGTTCTTCTGATCCTATTAGTACTGCAGGCAGCAGCAGTATTTACAGTTAGTGTAGTGCATCCTCTGCACAGTGTGCACCTAAAGCTACCTGAAGAAAATTGGTGGTGTTCTTCTGATCCTATTAGTACCGCAGGCAGCTGCAGTATTTACAGTTAGTGTAGTGCGTCTTCTGCACAGTGTGCACCTAAAGCTACCGGAAGAAAATTGGTGGTGTTCTTCTGATCCTATTAGTCCCGCAAGCAGCTGCAGTATTTACAGTTAGTGTACTGTGTCCTCTGCACAGTGTGCACCTAAAGCTACCTGAAGGAAATTGGTGGTGTTCTTCTGATCCTATTAGTACCACAGGCAGGCAGCTGCAGTATTTACAGTTAGTGTACTGCGTCCTCTGCACAGTGTGCACCTAAAGCTACCTGAAGACAATTGCTGTTGTTCTGATCCTATTAATACCACAGGCAGCTACAGTATTTATAGTTAGTGTACTGTGTCCTCTGCACAGTGTGCACCTAAAGCTACCTGAAGAAAATTGGTGGTGTTCTTCTGATCCTATTAGTACCACAGGCAGGCAGCTGCAGCATTTACACTTACTGTACTGCCTCCTCTGCACAGTGTGCACCTAAAGCTATCTGAAGACAATTGCTGTTGTTCTGATCCTATTAATACCACAGGCAGGCAGCTACAGTATTTACAGTTAGTGTACTGTGTCCTCTGCACAGTGTGCACCTAAAGCTACCTGAAGACAATTGGTGGTGTTCTTCTGATCCTATTAGTACCGCAGGCAGCTGCAGTGTTTTCAGTTAGTGTACTGTGTCCTCTGCACAGTGTGCACCTATAGCTACCTGATGACAATTGCTGGTGTTCTGATCCTATTAATACCACAGGCAGGCAGTTGATTCTGCTAGCTGCAGTATAATCAGTGTATATATACATCCCAGCTTTGTGCAGCTATATCTCACTGCAGGCCATTAGTATGTCTGGAAGACTAACAAGGAGAGGCAGACAGTCAAAAGCCAATAAAAGAGGGCAAGCAGGCTCTGTGTCTATGAGGCAACAGTGTTGGTCGTGGAGACGGTGCATCCTCATCAGCACGTGGCCGTGGGACACGCTTGTGCTTTTTTTTCGGCAGCTGGCCGTGTTGAGCCGCAACATGCAGAACACTTGGTAGAGTGGATGATCAAGCCGTCCTCATCCTCCTCATCCTCTCTCATCCAGGCTCAGGGTACTTTGTCTGGCAAAGCAGCTGCCAACGCGGCCTCTTCCCTCGGCTCAATGGCATCAGTCACTACTCTGCTAGCCCCACCATGTCCTCCTGAGGAGTCACCCGAACTGTTTGACCACAGTGTTGGGTACATGCTCCAGGAGGATGCCCAGTGTTTTGAAGGCTCCGATGATGGTACCCAGCTAGAGGAAGGCAGTAACGTGAGCCCAGAGAGGGGGTGCCCAAGAAGGACAGCAATCTGGGAGTCATGTTCCTCCAGCTGCAGCATTGTGCCAGCTTTGCTCTAGTGATGAGGAGGGAGGGGATGATGAGGTCACTGACTCCGAGGTAGGATGCCTTCCAGGGGCTATCTTAAGGGCAGCACACCGACTGCATCGCTCCGCATGTGCAGGGTGCTGCTGTCTCTGCGCGTTATTCCAAAATTTCTTTGGTGTGGGCCTTTTTTGAGATGAGTGCATCAGATCCCACCGCTGCTATTTGCAACATATGTCTCAAGCGTATCTCGCGTGGCCAAAACATCACCCGCTTGGGCACCACATGCTTGACCAGACATATGTCGACCTGTCATGCAGTTCATTGGCAAGCGTACCTAAAAGACCCACACCAAAGAACAAAGCGGACCTCTCCTTGCTCCTCATCAGCTTGGATCTCCAACCCCACTATACCTTCAGTCCTCTCTGAAACCTGCACTGAGAGGAATAAAGGTGTAGAATTAGGTGTGTCACAGCCAAGTACTTGCGGGCAATCTGCTATCGGTACACTGACGTCAGATTGTACCAGGCAAATTTCCCTGCCCCAGCTGCTGCACCATCGAAAGAAGTTCGCTCCAAGCCATCCACATGCCCAGCGGTTGAATGCTAGCTTGGCTAAATTGCTAGCACTTCAACTGCTGCCTTTTCAGTTGGTAGACTCTGCCCCCTTCGTGAGTTTATGGAATGTGCGGTTCCTCAGTGGCAGGTTCCCAAACACCACTTTTTCTCACGGGAGGCGATTCCGGCTCTCTACCGGCATGTGGAAGGCAATGTCTTGGCCTTGCTGGACAGGGCGGCCAGCGGTAAGGTGCATATTACCGCTTACTCATGGTCCAGCAGGCATGGACAGGGACGTTACCTATCTTTCACCGCGCACTGGGTGACTCTTCTGGCAGCTGGGAAGGATGCAAGACAGGGTGTAGTAGTGTTGGAGGTTGTTCCACCACCACGCCTCCAAAATTCTACTAGTGGTGATTCTGCCACACCTCTCTCCTCCACCCCCTCCTCTTCTTCTTCATCCGTGGCCTCTTCCTGCGCTGATTTGTCCGCGAAACCAGTGGTACTCTGTAAGCGTTCAAGGGGCTACACAGGCACGCATTCAAAAAGTTGCCATGCGGGGCTTGAGCTGGTGTGCTTGGGGGACAGGAGCCACACTGGGGCAAAGATTCTGTCAGCTCTGCAGGGGCAGGTTCAGAGGTGGTTGACGCCACGCTAGCTTGAGCAAGGTATGGTGGTTTGTGACAATGGCACCAACCTCCTCTCCACCCTCCGACAGGGACAACTGACCCATGTGCCCCATTTGGCTCACGTCCTTAACTTGGTGGTGCAGCGGTTCTTGGGCAGGTACCCGGGCTTACAGGATGTCCTTAGGCAGGCCAGGAAAGTCTGTGTGCATTTCTGCAGGTCATATAATGCCAGTGCTCGGCTGGCTGACCTCCAAATGGAATTTAACCTGCCCAAGAACCGCCTAATCTGTGACATGCCCACCAGGTGGAACTCAACGTTGGCCATGCTGCAGCGGCTGCACACGCAGCAGAGGGCCTTCAATGAGTACCTATGTGACTATGGCACCAGGACAGGGGACCTTTCTTTTTTTCCCCACGCCAGTGGGCTATGATCAGGGATGCATGCACTGTCCTGTCACCATTTGAGGAGGCCAGGAGGATGGTGAGCAGTGACAGTGCATGCATCAGTGACACTGTCCCTCTTGTCTACCTGTTGGAGCACACGCTGCGTGGAATAATAGACAGGGCACTTGAGGCAGAACAGAGGGAGGAAGAGGAGGACTTACTTACCTCGCAAGGCCCCCTTTATTCAGTGTTCTGATCACGGAGGAGGAGGATTGTGTCAGCATGGAGGTCGAGCCTGGCACTCAGCATCAGCAGCAGTCTTTAAGGGATCATTTACAGTCCAAAGAAACCCATGGACTTGTATGTGGCTGGGAGGAGGTGGCTGTGGATCATGTCGTCCTTAGTGACCCAGAGGACTCTGGACCGAATGCCTCAAACCTACGCGGCCTCCCTGATCCTGCAAAGCCTGTGGAAGGATCCTCGTATTCGTGGTATCAAGGGGAGGGATGATTACTGGCTGGCAACCCTCCTTGATCCAGGTTACAAGGGTAAGGTTGCGGACCTTATCTTGCCGTCGCAGAGGATGAAACATTTTCAGGAGGCCTTGCAGAAAGGTTTGTGCAACGAGTTTCCAGAGCCTGGGAGGTTACAATTTCCTGGTCCTCCTGGACAACGTGTTGCTGAGGCTTCGGTCAGTCACAGAAGGAGCGGTTGGAGAAGGTGGCCGTCTGACCGATGCGTTCAGACAATTTTTTAGTCCGCAGCCCCAAGGTGCAGGATTACCTAGGGGCAAGATCAGACTTGGACACCTTTCCCACCGAAAATCCTCTGGGTTACTGGGTTTTTTCCTCTGGGTTTTTTTTAATGTGAGATCCCTTCAAGACTGCATATGCTGATGCTGAGTGACTATCCTGTTATGCTGAGTCACAATTCTCTTCCTCCTCAATTTTCATGCTGATAGCTTGTAAGAACATTTTTGGTTCTAGGCACCGCCACCAGTGGCCAAGGCCCAATTTTTCAGCCCCTGTTTCACAGGGGCATGTAATTACAATTTTTGATGCACTACTTTGCAGCAGGGCTCATTTCTGCACTCCAACTAGAGTATCTGTGAGGGGTTGCAGTGTTGTGGCACCAGCACCAGTGCCCAAGGCCCAATTTTTCAGCCCCTGTTTAACAGGGGCGTATAATTACAATTTTTGATGCAATACTTTGCAGCAGGGCTCATTCCTGCGCTCCAACTATAGCATCTGTGAGGGGTTTCAGTGTTGTGGCACCAGTGCTTAAGGCCCAATTTTTCTGCCCCTGTTCAACAGGGACATGTAATTACAATTTTTTATCTAATATTTCACAGCAGGGCCCATTCCTGCACCCACCAGGAGTAACTGTGAGGGCTTACAGTGTTGTGGCAACACCACCACCACCAAAGGCCCAATTTTTCTGCCCCTGTTCAAGAGGTGCATGTAATTACAATTCTTGATATAATATTTCACAGCAGGGCCCATTCCAGTGCCCACCAAGAGTAACTGTGAGGACTTACAGTGTTGTGGCAACACCAACACCTAAGGCCCCAATTTCTGCAGAGTATATAGGGCAGGCTCCTACTTTCAAACATCCAAATTACAAATGACTCCTACTTGCAAATAGAATGAGACAACAGGAAGTGAGATGAAATCTACCCCTAGGAAGGGAAATTCTCTCCTGTAAGAGTTAATATGGGAAAAATGTGTCTCCTCTTCACTGATGCTTTATCACCAATCCTTGTTTCACAAACCCCCCCAAATTTTCAAAAAACATTTGTCATTGGGACAGAAAGTGAGGTGAAATCTTCAGAAGAGGTGCACAGGCAGCAAAACAAATGTCACAGGGGTGATAACCCTTCCCTATGTTTTCCAAAAAGCTTAAAAATAGATTTTTTGGCTGGTGCTACACTTTAAAAATGTACCAGTTCAAAATTACAAACAGATTCTACTTAACAACAAACCTACAGTCCCTGTCTTGTTTGCACCGCCTGTATACTGCTGTTCAGAGTATATAGGGCCTGGGGGCCCCACGCCTTTCCTTTTTTTAATTTGGGTGCGGGGTTCCCCTTAATATCCATACAAGACCCAAAGGGCCTGGTAATGGACTGGGGGTACCCATGCCGTTTGTCTCACTGATTTTCATCCATATTGCCGGGACCTGACATTACATTAAAGCCGCAAGCAGTTTTAAATGACTTTTATTCCTTTAGAAACATCATTTTGTGCAGGGACTGTTCTAAGCACGGGAAACACGTGCCACTTTACAGGCATACTATAGACACCCCCCAGGTACAATATTTGAAGGAATATTTCACTTTTTTTTTCACTTTAAGCATCATTAAAATCACTGCTCCCGAAAAAACTTTGTTTTAAAAAAAATTTTTGCATTGATACATGTCCCCTGGGGCAGGACCCGGGTCCCCAAACCCTTTTTAGGACAATAACTTGCATATTAGCCTTTAAAAGTCCCATAGACTTTAATAGGGTTCTAAAGTTCGCACAAACTTTCGGTCCGTTCGCAGGTTCTGGTGCGAACCGAACCGGGGGGTGTTCGGCTCATCCCCAATCTTTATTAAATGTAACCATATTGCTACACTTAGAGGCGTCTCTCTTCTCTTTTATACTCAGTTGTGACATGACGCTACTTGTATATCAAGACATCACTTGTATATCAAGTCAAAATGTATTAACCACTTGCCGACGGCTGGATGTCCAAGGACGTCCTGGGCTTTGTGGTGGTATATCTGAATGATGCCCGAAGCTACAGGCATCATTCAGATATCTGCGTTTTCACCCGGCGATTTCCTACACCATAAGAATGATCATAGCGGCTAAAAAAATGTATGTGGATGTGTGGGTATACATATGTATGTGTATATATATATATATATATATATATATATATATATATATATATATATATATATATATATATATATATATATATATATATATATATATATATATATATATATATATATATATATATATGTGTATGTGGGTGTATGTAAATACATGTATGTATTGTAGGGGATCAGAGGGGTGAAAGGCCGGTTCAGACAGTTCAGTAAATAAAAATGGCTTTATTCAGCAAAACAAACAGAAGAAATGACAGGCTTGTCTTGTCGCACAGGTGCAGAGATAGGAAAAGTTCAGTCTCTTTAGCCAACAGGCTGATATATAGACAAGGTGCGCGGCTCTGGCCAGAGCTACAGTCTCTGATATTGTTTTACTCACCCCAGCAATGGATCCTCTCACACAGCATGCTGCTGTGTCTCTCTCTATCTCCAAACACACAACTCCTCTCTGACATCTTCAGCTCAGCTGACAGTAAGCAGCTCCGAAGGGGAAGTTCCTGTCCTCTTCAATTAACCCGCCCCAGACTGACCCTCTGCAGTTTATGTGTGTAGGTGTGTATGTATGTATGTATGTATGTATGTATGTATGTATGTATGTATATATATGTGTATATATATATATATATATATATATATATATATATATATATATATATATATATATATATACCGTATTTATCGGCCTATAACACGCACTTTTTTCCCCTGAAAATCAGGGGAAAATCGTGGGTGCGTGTTATAGGCCGATCCCCGCCGATTTCTGTGTCATCGGAGCGATCGCGGCAATTGCCGCGGTCGCCGCCGACATACACAGCCGTGGGTAGATTCAAAAATGGCGCCGAGACTGCAGGGAGCCGAGATACACATACTCGAGTGTTCTCGGCTTTTTCCGGTGCCGCCGTCACGCCCAGTCCCGCCCCTGGACCTGTGTTATGTCCATCATAGGGCGGGACTGGGCGTGACTGTGAGCGGCGCTGAAAAAAGCCGAGAACACTCGGGCATGTGTATCTCGGATCCGACAAGAGCCGAGATACACATACCCGAGTGTTCTCGGCTTTTTTCGGCGCCGCTCACAGTCACGCCCAGTCCCGCCCTATGATGGACATAACACAGGTCCAGGGGCGGGACTGGGCGTGACGGCGGCGCCGGAAAAAGCCGAGAACACTCGAGTATGTGTATCTCGGCTCCCTGCAGTCTCTGCGCCATTTTTTGAATCTACACCGAGTGCACAAAGCTGCACTGACATGGCTGGACTGGGGCAGACCTGCACTAACGAAGCTGCACTGGGGCAAGGCTGCACTGAGGCAAGGCTGCACTGGGGCAAAGCTTCACTGACAAGGCTGCACTGGGGCAAAGCTTCACTGACAAGGCTGCACTGGGGCAAAGCTTCACTGACAAGGCTGCACTGGGGCAAAGCTTCACTGACAAGGCTGCACTGGGGCAAAGCTGCACTGACAAGGCTGCACTGACAAAGCTGCACTGACACTGAAAAGGCTGCAGATGGACAGATAAGGCTGCATTGATGGGCATTTTAATGTAAGTTTTTTTTTTCCTTAAACTTCCCTCCTAAAAATTTTTTTTCCTTAAAATTCTCTCCTAAACTTGGGGTGCGTGTTATACGCCGGCGCGTGTTATACGCCGATAAATACGGTATATCTATGTGTGTGTATATATTGTGACATTGGGGATTGTTCAGCTCAAGTGGATAGATGCGTTTTAGTGCAGTGAGTCCACATCAGAGAGGCATTTATAGTTAAGGGCCTGGTAGCCCACGTTTATTAAAGGAAAAAACAACAAAAGTCCATCCAGGAATCCCACGCAGGGGTCCAAGCTTCAATTAAACACACAAAATCCAAATGAAAATGCTAGCCCACCTGGCTACTCTTCAGGAGTAATGCTGCTATAGGGAACAGGCCCCTCAAACAAGCTGCTTGGATGCACACAGTCTTAGGCTCCTTGGTCACACACAGTTTCAAGAGCTTCAACGCACGCAGCTTCTGGCTCCTTGGATGCACACAGCTTTGAAGCCCTTCAACGCACACAGCATCTGGCTCCTTGGACGCACACAGCTTTGAAGCCCTTCAACGCACACAGCATCTATTCTCACACAGAGACACTTACTAGCAGCCACTGCTCCAACTTCACCTTCCTCCACCCTTTCTGCTCTCACCAGTCCCTCGTTATATGGGCTGTGTGCACCTGGGCACACACCCTGCTGGCTGTCCACAAGACCCGGACACAGGGTTGGAGATCCCGTCCCACCCAAGACTCTGAAGGATCTCCAAACTACAGAGCCCCATAAGGAACTAGCAAAACCTGGAGAAAACTGCCAGAGCAGTTCTCTCCACCTCAAACCTACACTCTGTAGCTCTGCACTCAGACAATATGCAGACTCTGTGTCCACTTTAACCCCATTTTCATAGTGACAGAGCCTTGCTCTGCCACATACCCCCCCCTCTTGTTTCGATCCGGAGGGAGAAACACCTGCACCCACCATAGCAGTTGGGACACCTCTGTGCTGGCCATTAGCCACGTAGGCCCAACCCTTTTTTCGGGTGTGCTTCCAGGTACGTCCCACCTTGGATCTTAACAGGGTCCTATAATTCCGTATACTCTGCCTTCCCTCTCTTCTCTTGGGGTTCCTGAGCATACTCTCCTCTCTTGGGGGAACTCTGCCTTCCCTGATCCTACCTTTCAGCTTACAGACGTCAGTTTTATCTTTCACCACAGGTCTTTCAGGTTCAAAAACCTCTCTCTGGTTACCCACGGCAACCACGTCACTTTTAACAGCACCAAACATTAGCAGATCATACATTTCAATGACATCCTGTCGAACACAATCAGTGCCATCTATCTCAGTACTTGTTGTTAGGACCAGACCTGAGGAGGGACAAAACACAGGCAAGTGATTACACCCCACGGGTCCATAGCACAGCTTCACCTCACCTGTTGTCCAACACTCCATGGGTAACTGATCTAACAAATGACACTGATCCAAGCACAAACTACTCCTTTCTGATGTACACATTACATTGTTGCAGCAACCAACATTAACATTAGCACTTTCCTTTACAGTGTCTCCGGGTACTTTAAGTTGTACCTCTTTCTGAGTGATAGAAAGCATCTCTGCTAGTGCTGCGTCTATTTTGGGCCCTACCTTCTCATGAGGTTTAGCGGGTGAAACAGTATCCACGCCCTCTATTGACCACTGCTCAGCCGCACCTCGGACCACACCAGCAGAGATGTTTATAGTCACTACACCAGCCGGAGAGACCTTTGATGTCTCCAACAGTTCTCCTGGGCACCTTCCATACCACTCAGTAACTGGGAGCACCCTCTCAGAGAACCTCAAGACTATCTGCCACACTGTTAATAAGCATTGGTCCCACCAATACCATTCTCGATCAAGGCTTCCCAGCACAGCCTGTACCACCTGGCTCCACCCATGGGTACTACGCAGCACCACCTGGTCCGACTGTGGTGGAGACACCCAAGTGTACAGTGAGTGCATTTTTACCAACTCCAGCATTTCAAGTAAGGTTTTTGTCATCTCTAAACATCCAATGTCTAAATACCAGACCTTTCTAAGGTCTTTTTCCCTGTCCAAGACATGGAGGGGCTCATCCACTGCAGCTTGTGAGGTTGAGACATTTGAAGAGACCTCCAACTCCTTGGAGGTACCCCTCATCACAGCCTGTTGCTCCCCTGGAGCGCTGTCAGACACAGGTCTCACACTTTTCCCTTCTGTACCAGTGTCAGTGAGCCACTGCAGGTCATTATAAGTCACATTGTCACCTTCACACTTGAGCTGTGGGGCTGTGGACAACACATCTGCTTTGCCAGCACCCTGAACAGTTCCTTCAGACTGGAGGGCATTAACCTTCGCAGGGACAAACGTGTCCTTGAGCACCAGCCGATCTGCGATCCCTCCATTGGGCATAGCAGGTGTTATGTCCACCACATTATTTAATATTGCGATTGCATTCTCATACCAATTATCCCAGTCTATTGTGGTTCCATCACCTACTCTAGAAGGCCCCACAGGAACCTGGGATTCACTAGCCAAAACATCACCTGTGTCATTTCTATACATATCCCTTTGGGTGGACACATCATCTGACAAGGCAGGCTGTAATACATGCTTTTGCCCTACCTGCTCTGGGGGCGCTACTGACCCACACAGCTCTGCACTTTCAGCTTTTGCAGGCTGAATTAACCCCTTGACAACTGGGTTACACTTAGGGTTGTGGGGCTGCGCCCGCACACTCTCACTGTGTGACTCAGTCTTCCTTTGTTTCACCAGAGTAGCACCACAGCCATCCTGGAACACCTCTGGCTCCAACACATGGAGACCCCATGAGACTTCCATGGACAAGCCTGCGCTTCTGGTTGTCACGGGAGATATCCTACTCCCATCATTGGCAGTGAACACATTTCCAACATTTTCAGACATGACATTAAAGGGAACACATTTTTCAATGTCATTATCACCAATACCATCACATTTGCCAACAGTAACACATTTGTCAGCATAACCATCAGAATTTTCATTACGTATAGACATAACTGCTACTTTTGTGGATTGTCTATTACCAACCACAGCCTGTGAGCCTCTCTTCACATCACCCTCTATCTTTAAAGGGGAACTCTTTCCTCCTTGAGCAGCTCCATAGCTGACCTGGGAAACTCTCTGCTCCGTCACTGCGAGCTCCTCTGAAGTTTCCCTGGGCAACTCTGCAGCACCTGTCACTAGGGAACATGGCACAAGAACAGTTTTGGTCACCCCTAGTTTAACCTCTCCAGCACTCTGCTGGATTATAGCAGGCACATGCATAGTCCCCATGTCCATTTGAGTCTTTAACCTTGCTGTCAGCTGGGCTTCACCATGTGCCTCCCCACTGCTCCGGGTAGCACGCTGCAGCAAGTCTATGTCCATTTGCACTGCGGATCTCCCCGCTGGACACACTCCCATGTCACTAGGTTCAGTCCCACAAACTGAAACAGTCTTACCATTTTCAGTGGCTGGCATCATACCCTTCACTTGAGTGCGCTGTCTCTCAGCTGCATCCATACCAGCTACTTCCTCTGTGTGGCCACAGGACGACACTGCAGCCTTTCCAGACTCTTCAGCGTTGTTCCAGAACCTTGGGCAAGTAAAAATTCCATGCCCCACTTGACCACATTCCAAGCACGGTACTGGAAGCTGAACTTTACTTTCTTGGAATCTCCTTGATGACTGGCTCTCTGTTGCCAAGGGATACCACTGGTCATGACCATCAGCAGACAGACTCCTTGGACCCCCGACATCCCTGTTGGCCTGGACATTGCTTCCACAGATGACCATATTCCTCTTTTTCACACGCTGTTGTCCACCTGGCTTCCTGTTGCCAGGGGAAACTTCTTTCACTTCCTTTTTAACTGGGGATGACATGATTAATTTACCCCAGGTCACAGAAATTTCACACTTGGAAAAATTCTCTGGCGTGGCTGGGGCATGTGGTGAAATACCCTCTAGCCATAGAACCCTTTCCCTTGCTTCAGCAAGGATTGCTTCCTTTTTCTGTTTTGAACGCCCCATGCTTGCTGTCTTACACACAGCAACTTGCAACACACTTCACAGCAGAGAGAAAAAAAATATGTGATTCTCCTTTCACAGGTACACAACCTGCATGCAACACGGAGAGAAAAAATATGCGATTCTCCTTTCACAGGTACACAACCTGCATGCAACACAGTCCATCAAACTTCTGTGCAATGCTGTTCGCCTGGCTGCCACACACAGCTAGCAGTAGTTCCTGATGCGACTCACCATGGAGCAAGGACCTAGATTCAACCGTCTACATGCCCGCATTCGCCACCACTTGTGACATTGGGGATTGTTCAGCTCAAGTGGATAGATGCGTTTTAGTGCAGTGAGTCCACATCAGAGAGGCATTTATAGTTAAGGGCCTGGTAGCCCACGTTTATTAAAGGAAAAAACAACAAAAGTCCATCCAGGAATCCCACGCAGGGGTCCAAGCTTCAATTAAACACACAAAATCCAAATGAAAATGCTAGCCCACCTGGCTACTCTTCAGGAGTAATGCTGCTATAGGGAACAGGCCCCTCAAACAAGCTGCTTGGATGCACACAGTCTTAGGCTCCTTGGTCACACACAGTTTCAAGAGCTTCAACGCACGCAGCTTCTGGCTCCTTGGATGCACACAGCTTTGAAGCCCTTCAACGCACACAGCATCTGGCTCCTTGGACACACACAGCTTTGAAGCCCTTCAACGCACACAGCATCTGGCTCCTTGGACGCACACAGCTTTGAAGCCCTTCAACGCACACAGCATCTATTCTCACACAGAGACACTTACTAGCAGCCACTGCTCCAACTTCACCTTCCTCCACCCTTTCTGCTCTCACCAGTCCCTCGTTATATGGGCTGTGTGCACCTGGGCACACACCCTGCTGGCTGTCCACAAGACCCGGACACAGGGTTGGAGATCCCGTCCCACCCAAGACTCTGAAGGATCTCCAAACTACAGAGCCCCATAAGGAACTAGCAAAACCTGGAGAAAACTGCCAGAGCAGTTCTCTCCACCTCAAACCTACACTCTGTAGCTCTGCACTCAGACAATATGCAGACTCTGTGTCCACTTTAACCCCATTTTCATAGTGACAGAGCCTTGCTCTGCCACAATATGTATATATGTGCGTGTGTGTATATATATATGTACATAGACACACAGTGGGGCAAAAAAAGTATTTAGTCAGCCACTAATTGTGCAAGTTCTCCGACTTAAAAAGATGAGAGAGGCCTGTAATTGTCATCATAGGTATACCTCAACTATGAGAGACAAAATGTGGAAACAAATCCAGACAAACACATTGTCTGATTTTTGAAAGAATTTATTTGCAAATTATGGTGGAAAATAAGTATTTGATCAATATCAAAAGTTCATCTCAATACTTTGTTGTATATCCTTTGTTGGCAATGACAGAGGTCAAACGTTTTCTGTAAGTCTTTACAAGGTTGTCACACATTGCTGCTGGTATGTTGGCCCATTCCTCCATGCAGATCTCCTCTAGAGCAGTGATGTTTTGGGGCTGTCGCTGGGCAACACGGACTTTCAACTCCCTCCAAAGGTTTTCTATGGGGTTGAGATCTGGAGACTGGCTAGGCCACTCCAGTACCTTGAAATGCTTCTTACGAAGCCACTCCTTCGTTGCCCGGGCGTTGTGTTTGGGATCATTGTCATGCTGAAAGACCCAGCCACTTCAATGCCCTTGCAGATGGGAGGAGGTTTGCACTCAAAATCTCACGATACATGGCCCCATTCATTCTTTCATGTACACGGATCAGTTGTCCTGTTCCCTTTGCAGAGAAACAGCCCCAAAACATGATGTTGCCACCCCCATGCTTCACAGTAGGTATGGTGTTCTTTGGCTGCAACTCAGCATTCTCTCTCCTCCAAACATGACGAGTTGTGTTTCTACCAAACAGTTCTACTTTGGTTTCATCTGACCATATGACATTCTCCCAATCCTCTTCTGGATCATCCAAATGCTCTGTAGCAAACCTCAGTCGGGCCCGGACATGTACTGGCTTAAGCAGGGGGACACGTCTGGCACTGCAGGATCTGAGTCCCTGGCGGCGTAGTGTGTTACTGATGGTAGCCTTTGTTATGTTGGTCCCAGCTCTCTGCAGGTCATTCACTAGGTCCCCCTGCATGGTTCTGGGATTTTTGCTTACCGTTCTTGGGATCATTTTGACCCCACAGGGTGAGATCTTGCGTGGAGCCCCAGATCGAGGGAGATTATCAGTGGTCTTGTATGTCTTCCATTTTCTAATTATTGCTCCCACAGTTGATTTCTTCACACCAAGCTGCTTGCCTATTGCAGATTCTTCCCAGCCTGGTGCAGATTTACAATTTTGTTTCTAGTGTCCTTCAACAGCTCTTTGGTCTTCACCATAGTGGAGTTTGGAGTGTGACTGTTTGAGGTTGTGGACAGGTGTCTTTTATACTGATAACAAGTTCAATCAGGTGCCATTAATACAGGTAATGAGTGGAGGACAGAGGAGCCTCCTAAAGAAGAAGATACAGGTCTGTGAGAGCCAGAAATCTTGCTTGTTTGTAGGTGACCAAATACTTATTTTCCACCATAATTTGCAAATCAATTCTTTAAAAAAATCAGACAATGTGATTGTCTGGATTTGTTTCCACATTTTGTCTCTCATAGTTGAGGTATACCTATGATGCCAATTACAGGCCTCTCTCATCTTTTTAAGTGGGAGAACTTGCACAATTGGTGGCTGACTTTTTTGCCCCACTGTATATATATATATATATATATATATATTACTTTCTTTCCAGAAAGAGTAGAGTTGGGTCTTGTAGATCATCCTGCATCAAACATAGCAAAAGCCTGCTATTTAACAGACAGCTGGACATTGCCTAACTTTCCAGACCACACAGGAAAGTCACACGTACTGTTCATTTTCAGAACTTTAAAGTAGTATCTGTCCACAATTGTCCCTTTCAGATCATCTAAATAAACCTTTTGTCATTCCAGCTGGGAATCATCAAGGGAAAGAGGTTACTGCCTGGATCCTAGCAGGCTTGGTTGTGCATATAGGACTAGGGGTCACAAGCCTCTGTCAGCAGCGGCGGAGCACTCTACTAGAGCGGTTGAAGCCTCATAGGCAGCACATTCAAGAGAATCTATGGTGCCCATCTGTAGAGGGGTATCGTGGTCGTTCCAACATTCCTACTCAAACTTGACGGAATAGACCCGGGGGCCTTGTCATCAGGGGACTTTGTAGGAAGGTCTGATCGGACCACCCTCCCCCCCCCTGGTGCCTGCGGCGGTTGGATTACCGTCAGGAGCGATCCGAGGTGAGGGGGAGGCCACTGATTCATGGCCATGGCCTCACGATCGCTCCTGGCGAATGAGAAACTTCCTCTGCTCCTGTAATGTAAATAGCGGCAGAGGAAGTGATGTCATCGCTCCTCGTGAAGCCTTTTTGTCCCGGCTTCCGAGGAGAGAAGTCATCAAGTAAGTCTGCACAACACTACACTTACAGTAGAACACTCTAGGCACACTTTTCACCCCCGATCACCCCCCTGTACTCCCTGTCACAGTGACACCAATAGCAGTTTTTTTTTTTCTGATTATTGCATTGGTGTCATTTTGTGACAGTTATAAGTGGTAGGGCAGTTAGTGGTAGGCCCCTTTAGGTCTAGGGTACCCCCTAACCCCCCCCTAATAAAGTTTTAACCCCTTGATCACCCCCTGTCACCAGTGTCACTAAGCAATCGTTTATCTGATCGCTGTATTAGTGTCACAGGTGACGCTAGTTAGGCAGGTATTTAGGTTCGCCGTCAGGTGTTTATAGCATCAGGGACCCTCATATACTACCTAGTAAAGGTTTTAACCCCCTGATTGCCCCCTACTTAACCTTGATCACCGTATAACTGTTACGGGTGACGCTGGTTAGTTAGTTTTTTATAGTGTCAGGGCACCCGCCGTTTATTACCTAATAAAGGTTTAACCCCCTAATCGCCCGGCGGGTGATATATGTTAGGTTTGAGGGTCAGATAGGGTCTGCATCGTCCCAGGCAGCGTCAGGTTAGCGCCAGTACCGCTAACACCCACGCACCCAGCATACACCTCCCTTAGTGGTATAGTATCTGAACGGATCAATATCTGATCCGATCAGATCTATACTAGCATCCCCAGCAGTTTAGGGTTCCCAAAAATGCAGTGTTAGCAGGATCAGCCCAGATACCTGCTAGCACCTGCGTTTTGCCCCTCCACCCAGCCCAGCCCAGCCCACCCAAGTGCAGTATCGATCGATCACTGTCACTTACAAAACACTAAAAACATAACTGCAGCGTTTTCAGAGTCAGGCCTGATCCCTGCGATCGCTAACAGTTTTTGGTAGCGTTTTGATACAGTCGCTAACAGTCAGGAGCTTTTTTACCTGTGAGTCTCACTAGTGTACCCCTAAATTTAGAGCCCAAAATGGCAAATCGAAGGTACACTAGTGAAGAGGCCTACACGTTTCTGAGCATGACAGATAGTGAAGAGGAAGTCACTCATCTGTCAGATTCAGGCTCAGAATACAAACCTGTAGACAGCAGCTTTGGCACAGGTTGCGTTAAAAAATGTTTTATTTTTTACTATGTTTTTTTTGTATTTGCTTTGCAGGTATGGTAAGTCTTACTGTTATACTGTAATGTTATTTTTTTTATTGTTAACCATCATTTTCTTAGCAGATACGCCATTCAGTTGCAGCGCGGATTTATATATCTTGACAGCAACAGCGTTTGCTCCCGCGATACATAAAGCCGTGACTCCAGCGCTGTAGGAGGTGATTTCACCACCGCAGTTAAAAAAAAGAGCATATATGCCAAAGCATGGGGGCAGCAGGGGCGGAGGAGCGATTTGCTCCTAACTTTTGGGGCGGATGCCCCCATGCTTCAGCATATATAAATGGTGCATGTATGCCCATCATTAGAAGTGGGTGGATGAAGGGAGGTATTCTAATGGTGGGCATACCCACCAATCAATCTATTTTTTTCATGCAGCCCACAGGCTGCATGAAAAAAAAGATTACAATATATGCCTAACAAGGACCAGCAACGTATTGGTATGTTGCTGGACTTTGAGTGGTTATACCAGAATGATGCCCGCAGGCTTAGGTATCATCTTGGTATCATTCTTTTCAGCCAGCGGTCGGCTTTCATGTAAAAGCAATCCTAGCAGCTAATTAGCCTCTAGACTGCTTTTACAAGCAGTGGGAGGGAATGTTTCCCCTCCCACCGTCTTCCATGGTTTTCTCTGGCTCTCCTGTCCCAACAAGGAACCTGAGAATACAGCCGGTGATTCCTCCAGCTGACCATAGAGCTGATCAGAGATCAGAATGGCTACAATCATCTCTATGGCCTAAGAAACAGGAAGCTACAAGCATTTCATGACTTAGATTTCGCCGGATGTAAACAGCGCCATTGGGAAATTGGGAAAGCATTTTATCGCACCGATCTTGGTGTGGCCAGATCCTATTGCTCTCATAGGGGATATTTACATTCCCTGAGATAACAATAAAAATGATTAAAAAAAAATGAAAGGAACAGTTTAAAAATAAGATAAAAAAGCAAAAAAAATAATAAAGAAAAAAAAAAAAAAAAGCACCCCTGTCCCCCCCTGCTCTCGCGCAAAGGCGAACGCAAGCGTCGGTCTGGCGTCAAATGTAGAAGCAATTGCACCATGCATGTGAGGTATCACCGCGAAGGTCAGATCAAGGGAATTGATTTTAGCAGTAGACCTCTTCTGTAAATCTAAAGTGGTAACCTGTAAAGGTTTTTAAATGCTTTTAAAAATGTATGTAGTTTGTCGCCACTGCACGTTTGTGTGCAATTTTAACCACTAAGCCACCGCCCACCATCATATGACGGCGGGACGAGGCTTCTGTTGTTCTGGGAGGACGTCATATGACGTCCTCGCCCTCCCGAGCCACTAGGTGCGCGTGCCCGGCGGCCGCGATGTCCGCCGGGCACCCGCGATTGCCGGGTAACAGAGCAGGAGCGTGGATCTGTGCATGTAAACACAGATCCACGTCCTGTCACAGAAGAGAGGAGACCGATGGCGTGTCCCTTGTACATAGGGACAGCGATCGGTCACCTCCCCCAGTCAGTCCCCTCCCCCCACAGTTAGAATCACCTCCTTAGGTCATACATTAACCCCTCGAGCGCCCCCTAGTGTTAACCCCTTCCCTGCCAGTCACATTTACACAGTAATCAATGCAATTTTATAGCATTGATCGCTGTATAAATGTGAATGGTCTCAAAAATGTGTCAAAAGTGTCCGATGTGTCCGCCGCAATATCACAGTCACAATAAAAATTGCAGATCGCCGCCATTACTAGTAAAAAATAAATAAATAATAAAAATGCTATAAATCTATCCCCTATTTTGTAGACGCTATAACTTTTGCGCAAACCAATCAATATACGCTTATCGCAATTTTTTTTTACCAAAAATATGTAGAAGAATACATATCGGCCTAAACTGAGGAAAAAATGTGTTTAAAAAAAAAAAAAATTGGATATTTATTATAGCAAAAAGTAAAAAATATTGTGTTTTTTCAAAATTGTCCCTCTTCTTTTGTTTATAGCACAATAAATAAAAACCGCAGAGGTGATCAAATACCACCAAAAGAAAGCTCTATTTGTGGGGAAAAAAAGATTAAAATATAATTAGGGTGCAGTGTAACATGACTGCGCAATTGTCATTCAAAGTGCGACAGCGCTGAAAACTGAAAAATGGCTTGGGCAGGAAGGGGGTGTAAGTGCCCTGTATTGAGGTGGTTAAAGCATGTTGTGTTTGGTATCCATGTACTCAGCCTAAGATCATCTTTTTTATTTCATCAAACATTTGGGCAATATAGTGTGTTTTAGTGCATTAAAATTTAAAAAAGTGTGTTTTTTCCCAAAAAAATGCATTTGAAAAATCGCTGCACAAATACTGTGTGAAAAAAAAAATGAAACACCCACCATTTTAATCTGTAGGGCCTTTGCTTTAAAAATATATATAATGTTTGAGGGTTCAAAGTAATTTTCTTGACAAAAAAAAAAAAATTTTTATGTAAAGAAAAAAAGTGTCAGAAAGGGCTTTGTCTTCAAGTGGTTAGAAGAGTGGGTGATGTGTGACATAAGCTTCTAAATGTTGTGCATAAAATGCCAGGACAGTTCAAACCCCCCCCAAATGACCCCATTTTGGAAAATAGACACCCCAAGCTATTTGCTGAGAGGCATGTCGAGTCCATGGAATATTTTATATTGTGACACAAGTTGCGGGAAAAAGACACATTTTTTTTTTTTTTGCACAAAGTTGTCACTAAATGATATATTGCTCAAACATGCCATGGGAATATGTGAAATTACACCCCAAAATACATTCTGCTGCTTCTCCTGAGTACGGGGATACCACATGTGTGAGACTTTTTGGGAACCTAGCCGCGTACGGGACCCCGAAACCCAATCACCGCCTTCAGGATTTCTAAGGGCGTAAATTTTTGATCTCACTGCCTATCACATTTTCGGAGGCCATGGAATGCCCAGATGGCACAAACCCCCCCAAATGACCCCATTTTGGATAGTAGACACCCCAAGCTATTTGCTGAGAGGTATAGCGAGTATTTTGCAGACCTCCCTTTTTGTCACAAAGTTTTGAAAATTGAAAAAAGAAAAAAAAATACATTTTTCTTTTCTTTCTTCATTTTCAAAAACAAATGAGAGTGGCAATATATCATTTAGTGACAAGTTTGTGCAAAAAAAAAAAAAGTTTGCCATTTTCCCGCAACTTGTGGCAAAATATAAAATATTCCATGGACTCAACATGCCTCTCAGCAAATAGCTTGGGGTTTCTACTTTCCAAAATTAGGTAATTTGGGGGGGGGGGGGGGGGGGGTTATGCCATCTGGGCATTTTATGGCCTTCAAAACTGTGATAGGTAGTGAGGAGTGAAATCAAAAATGTACGCCCTTAGAAATCCTGAAGGCGGTGATTGGTTTTCGGGGCCCCGTACGCGGCTAGGCTCCCAAAAAGTCTCACACATGTGGTATCCCCATACTCAGGAGAAGCAGCTGAATGTATTTTGGGGTGTAATTCCACATATGCCCATGGCCTGTGTGAGCAATATATCATTTAGTGACAACTTTTTGTAAGTTTTTTTTTTCACTTGGACAAAAAAATAAAATATTCAATGGGCTCAACATGCCTCTCAGTAATTTCCTTGGGGTGTCTACTTTCCAAAATGGGGTCATTTGGGGGGGGTTTGTACTGCCCTGCCATTTTAGCACCTCAAGAAATGACATAGGCAATCATAAACTAAAAGCTGTGTAAATTCCAGAAAATGTATCCTAGTTTGTAGACGCTATAACTTTTGCGCAAACCAATAAATATACGCTTATTGACCTTTTTTTTACCAAAGACATGTGGCTGAATACATTTTGGTCTAAATGTATGACTAAAATTGAGTTTATTGGAATTTTTCTATAACAAAAAGTAGAAAATATAATTTTTTTTCCAAATTTTCGGTCTTTTTCTGTTTATAGCGCAAAAAAATAAAAACTGCAGAGGTGATCAAATACCATCAAAAGAAAGCTCTATTTGTGGGAAAAAAAGGACGCAAATTTTGTTTGGGTACAACATTGCATGACCGCGCAATTAGCAGTTAAAACGACGCAGTGCCAAATTGTAAAAAGTGCTCTGGTCAGGAAGGGGGTAAAACCTTCCAAGGGCTGAAGTGGTTAAAACATGTAATCACAGCTATAATCCATGTGTAAAGGATTAACTGTGGATTTAATTTTAAGTTTAAAAAATGTAAGTTTAATCAAATAAATGAAAAACATGTTTTTAAAGCACCCCACCCCAATGAACACAAAATGTGTGTCAGGTGCGCCTGCGTACAATAACAACAATTCAGTCACATGTAATAGAAATCTCCTAATTTTAGGTCTATCGATATACAGGGTATTTGTTATCTCAAAACTGAACAGCTGTAAAGGCTTTTAAAGCACCACCTTAGGACAATTGTATGATCCATAGTTTTTCTCAATTTCTTGTATAATTTTAAGGCTACTTTCACACTGGAGGCGCTTTACGGGCGCTAAAGAGCTAAAAATAGCGCCTGCAGAGCACCTGGAAAGCGGATTTCCTCTCACTCCAGTGTGAAAGCCCGAGGGCATTCACACTGGAGCGGTGCGCTGGCAGGACAGTATACCCCGCTCCTAAAGCGCCCCTACCCATTAAAATCAATGGGCAGCGCCGCTGCTATTAACCCTTTTTTGGCCGTTAGCGGGGGGGTTAAAAGCGCCCGGCTAGCGGCCTAAAAGCACTGCTAAAAATAGCAGCACTTTACCGCCGACTACCCCAACGCCCCAGTGTGAAAGTAGCCTAAGGCTTGACATATTTGGCTTTTATTTACTGTTTACAAACTCATGTTTTATGATATTACCAAAAATGTGGGTATTATATTGTATTTGTGTGCACTGAAATTCATTTATATTTTTAACTGAAGATATTGGTTGGAAAAACAATTGTGCTAAAATTGCATGACATAAAAACTCTACTCAAACCACCCCAAAACATTTGATTTTAATCTTCAGGCCTAAAATGTGAATTTTAACATTTGTGGGAAAAATTGGCTCTGGCAGTGAAAGAGCTAAAGCTGTATGTGGTGTTACAGAACAGTATGATTTTTTTTTTTTCAACATACACTGAAATCGCTTGTGGCTGTGAATTTTTTTTTTTTTTTTTTTTTTTTTTACAGTTAGCTTGGCATACATACAGCAGTAGCTTCAAAACCTTATTTATTTTACTTTGAAGATGTAGCACCCTGATGTTTAGGCAGGGTTACTCCTAAATGTATTTGCCGAGTGATAGTTGCCTTGGCCAATTGTTAGGATCAATTGATTTCACCCTAATTCTGGAATTGCTGCACTTCTCTCTTCTGTCACTAGGTGGCCGGGTGCTTGGTGGCATTAGATAAGACAAGGGCATTGCAAGGACAGATTAGGAATGAATGGGGTGTCTCAGCCAATGGGCAGGGATTTTCTTGGGTCCTTTGGCCTGCTGGGAGAGCCTATTTATTTGGGTTGAGTCAGGTGATCGGGGTTCTGTGCCACCTGGATGGCTGTCTGGGTGGACGTGTCTTTTACTGCCCCGGACTGCTAGGCCAGAGCCTGAGGCCTATCCTGGGGACCTCTGGCTGCTAGGTTGTCTGAGGGCCTATCCAGAAGCAAGAGAGCAGCGCAGAGTTGGGATTGCGGCTTGCAGTCAAGCCAGAAATGACGGTTCTGCCGGCCGGAGAACCTGTCATGGTCTGAGGTAGCGGGGAAGCTGTCGCCACTAAGGGACAAACCACCTTTTTACCAGGGACCACAGTGAGTAACTGAAGCAGGTACCGAAGTAGTATTCTCACCAACCGGGGATGGTGAAGAATTGGGAAACTTCAGCAGTGGATGGAAAAAGTAACATGTTCCCAAAGGTGAACTTATCCTTTAACCGCTTGCAGACCAGCCGCCATCATTATACTGCGGCAGGTTGGCACATTCCCGTGAGCCGTTGTAGATGTACCTCTTCCCTTTACGGAGGCTACACTGTGGGGGACCTGATGCGCGTGGCCGGCGGTCATTGCGGTGATTGCGGGCACGAGAGCCAGAACAGGGAAACACACAAATCCCTGTTCTGTGAGGAGAGGAGAGACAGATCGTGAGTTCCTACTAGCTAGGAACAACGATCTGTCATCTCCTATAGTCAGTCCCCTCCCCCCACAGTTAGAAACACACACAGGGAACACAGGTAACCCCTTGATCGCCCCCTAGTGTTAACCCCTTCCCTGGCAGTGACATTTACACAGTAATCAGTGCATATTTATAGCACTGATGGCTGTATAAATGACAATGGTCCCAAAAAATGTGTTAAAAGTGTCCGATCTGTCCGCCATAATGTCGCAGTCCCGATAAAAATCGCAGATTAGCGCCATTACTAGTAAAAAAAATAATAATAATAAAAATGCCATAAATCTTTCCCATAGTTTTTAGACGCTATAACTTTTGCACAAAACCAATCAATATACGCTTATTGCGATTTTTATTACCAAAAATATGTAGAAGAATACATATCGGCCTAAACTGAGGAGAAAATTTTGAATATTTATTATAACAAAAAGTACAAAATATTGTGTTTTTTTTTTCAAAATTGTCGATCTTTTTTTTGTTTATAGCACAAAAAATAAAAAACCACAGAGGTGATCAAATACCACCAAAACAAAGCTCTATTTGTGGGGAAAAAAAGGACGTCCATTTTGTTTGTATACAGTGTTGCACGACCACGCAATTGTCAGTTAAAGCGACGTAGTGCCGTAATGCAAAAAATGGCCTGGTCAGGAAGTGGGTAAATCTTCCGGGGCTGAAGTGGTTAAGCTGGTTTCATGACTGCAGCCTCAGGTTTCCTGCTTCAGGGTGGCTCTTTTCTCCCACCGCATCCTATGTACACTGTGTACATCAATAGAAACACCCCCCACCCCATAGACTAGAATGGCAAGGCACTGTCCACTGTTAATTCCTGTGAAGATTGGAAATTCAGGAAAGCAGCAGAGAGCAGGAGACAGAAGCAAGTTGTAAACTGTAAGCGCTGGGGTAAGAAGTGTCATGTCGCCTACACATGACCAGACTTTACGGCATACTTGGTTCGGCGGACCGGACTCCGTCAGATAATTAGATTGTGTGTGGGCTCCAGCAGACTTTTTTCCCCAAAAGTTCGACGGACCTGGAAATAAAACATGTTTCAAATCTTTCCGACGGACTCGAGTCCGGTCAAAAAGACCGCTCGTCTGTATGCTAGTCCGACGGACAAAAACCGACGCTAGGGCAGCTATTGGCTACTGGCTATGGACTTCCTTGTTTTAGTCCAGTCATACGTCATCATGTACGAATCCGACAGACTTTGGTTGATCGTGTGTAGGCAAGTCCGTTCATTCGTAAAGTCCGTCGTAAAGTTCGTAGAAAAGTCCGCCGGACAAAGTCTGCCGTAAAGTCCGCTCGTGTGTACGCGGCATAAGAAATAATTCACTGGGAAATTTTTATTTGATTGTGTGTAATGTGTTCAAGATAAACTATAAAACATTGCTTTAAAGTGGTTCTAAAGTCATTTTTTTTTTTACCTTAATGCATAAAGTAAAAAACACCCCATTATCTGTTCTACTCCCCCATCCCTGAACACTTACCTGACACCACTCACCGCTACAGCACTCTCCCAGCTGCAGCTCAGCTTTGCTCACTCCCTAGTCTCATATGAGACACTGAGGAAAGCGGGAGCCATGGGCTCCTGTTGCTGGCAGTCAAACTCCTGAGAAGAGGGTGAGTAGGGCTGTGTGTGTCTATGGACACACATAGCCTAGCTCAGGAGTGCAGGGGCACGGGTGCCCCACAGCAGTAGGCTTGCTAAGGAGGAAACCAGAGAAAGGAAGAGCAGACAGTGCTGACGGGGGACTACCAAAGAACAGGAGCTGGGCCGTTCTTTACAAGATCATTATATTAATGATATACCGTATATGTATATAATCATTTAATAAAAAAAAATACCTTTAGCATCACATTAAATTAAGTGTAAAAATTCCTTGTGCTGCTCGTTCCTAACAACTTATATGCATGCTGGTCCTTTATGTTAAGATGCGTGACAACTGGCTCTGCCAGCTTGCCAGGGGAGGGGCCAATTAACCACTTCACGCAAAATCACGTAGCTGTACATCATTCTGCTACAAGTGGTTGTACTGGGGTGATGCCTGCAGCTTCCTGCGGTACCATATTTTAGGCCCCTTTCACACTGGGGCACTTTGCAGGCGCTACAGCACTAAAAATATCTCCTGCAAAGCGCCCTGCAATAGCCGCTGCTGTGTCTCCAGTGTGAAAGCCCTGAGGGCTTTCACACTGGAGCGGTGCGCTTGCAAGGCGCAAAAAAAACTCCTGCAAGCAGCATCTTTGGAGCGGTGAAGGAGTGGTGTATTCACCGCTCCTTCACCGCTCCTGCCCATTGAAATCAATGGGGCAGTGCGGCTATACTGCCGGCAAAGCGCCGCTGCGGCGGCACTTTGCGAGCGGTTTTAACCCTTTTTCGGCCGCTAGCAGGGGTTAAAACCTCCCCACTAGTGGCCGAATAGCGCAGCGAAAGCGACGGTAAAGCACCACTAAAAATAGCGGCGTTTTACCGCCGACGCACCCACCGCCCCAGTGTGAAACCGGCCTAAGAGCTGTCAGTCGGCTTTCTTGTAATAACAACAGATGAGGGCTAAGCAGCCGCTCAGCTGTTATTACAAGCAGCGGGAGGTGGCGTTCCCCTCCCTACCGCCGCCTTCCACCGCTCCGCCCGGGTCTCCTATCCCCCTGGGAGACCCGAGCCACCTGCAGGCACGTCTTCCAGCTGGCTGTAGTCCCGAACAAAGCCGGATTCGGCTTTGATTGGGTCTCCTATGTGGAAACCAGGAAGCGACGTCACTTCCCGTTTACTTGGCAGCCAATGGCGTCATTTTTAAAAAGTGTCAGTATTTAAAAAAGCCAATCCTGGCGTTTGGAATACTTTGAAGTGCAGAGGAGATCCCCCCCCCCCCCATAAAGAGTACCTGTCACTGCCTATTATTGTCACAAGGATATTTATATTCCTTGTGACAGCAATAAAAGTGATCAGATTTTTTTTTCTTTTAAAAGGGATAGTTAAAATTAATAAAATAAGATTTTTTTTTTTTTTTTAAGCGCCCCATCCCTCTCTGCTTGTGCGCAAAAGAAAACGCATACTTAATTTACGCCTGCAAATGTAAACAGTGTTCAAATCACACATGTGAGGTATTGCCGCAATAATTCTAGCGCAAGACCTCCTCTGTAAACAGGTAACCGGTAAAACATATTTAATCATCGCCTATGGAGATTTTTTAGTACTGTAGTTTGTCGCCATTCCCTGAGTGTGTGCGCTATTTTAAAGTGAGACATGTTATGCCCTGTACACACAGCCGGACTTTGTTCGGACATTCCGACAACAAAATCCTAGGATTTTTCCCGACGGATGTTGGCTCAAACTTGTCTTGCATACACACGGTCACACAAAGTTGTTGGAAAATCCGATCATTCTGAACGCGGTGACGTAAAACACGTACGTCGGGACTATAAACGGGGCAGTGGCCAATAGCTTTCATCTCTTTATTTATTCTGAGCATGCGTGGCACTTTGTCCGTCGGATTTGTGTACACACGATCGGAATTTCCGACAACGGATTTTGTTGTCGGGAAATATTATATCCTGCTCTCAAACTTTGTGTGTCGGAAAATCCGATGGAAAATGTGTGATGGAGCCTACACACGGTCGGAATTTCCATCGAAAAATCCGACCGTGTGTACGGGGCATTAGATGATGTTATGCTGAGTAAATAGATACCCATCACATTATACAAAAAAAAAAAAAAAAAATTGGGCTAACTTTACTGTTTAGTTCTTTTTAATTCATTGAAGTGTATTTTTTCCCAAAAAATTGTGTTTGAAAGACTGCTGCGCAAATACAGTGCGACATTTAAAAAAAAAAAGAAAATATATATATATATATGTCAGAAATAGGCCTGGTCTTGAAGTGGTTAAAATGTTGCTATGGGATCCCATGATCTATAGTTTTGCCCTTGGAAAAGGAGATGTACTGTAAAACAGTCATTGTGTAGCATTGCAAGTAGGTAGTAATGCATAGCTCCCAACTGTCCCAGATTTCGAGGGACTGTCCTTGATTTGGTACAAAGTCCCTCTGTCCCTCATTCCTCCTCATTTGTCCCTCATTTTGGTCTGATCTATAGAAATGTATATAAAATGCACTTTTTATCTTTCAAAAAGTGTTTCCCAGCGCTAAACCTTTCATCCAAATTCTAAATTGCTGCATTTGTAAATTCCAAAAGCCAATATAAAGGAATAGTAGTGGTAAAAAAAGCACTTGTGGGTATAACTAATATGTTTTCTTCTTTAAGGGGGCGTGGCAGGGGGTGTGTCCTATGCCTCCATAGTTTTGCTAATAGGTGTCCCTCGTTCGCATCTCAAAAAGTGCAGAAAAATGGTAAAGTCTGAGTATTTGGTGAGTAAATATGACTCTTCCATATAGGTTTTTATACAATAACATTAATAAGATCATTTATATCAAGCTGATCTCTTCTAGGATGTCCAAGAAATCACTGGAGAAAATTTTTTTTAAAGTAGTAATATTAAGTCTCACCTTATCTGCTAATTTTAGGGATCACAGGATCTCCCGGGTGTGTTCATCAGATGACAACCCGTACAGTGCAGTCTGGAGGATCTGTTACCATTCCATGTTCATACTCCATCTCTGGGAAACGAGATGAAGATGTACGGGTCATATGGCGGGAGACAGATCAAGAATATTGTTCATCTGCAGCTGATGAGGACACAATCATTTCACATTCTGGAAATGTTACAGAGAAATATAAGGGAAGACTCTACAGAGAGAAGGATCCTAACAGGAATCGGACTGAATATATCAAAATTACAGGACTGAAACCAACAGATGGGCCTCGATTTTGCTGCCAACTATACGATATTCAATATGGAAATGTATTCAAGAATAGTAGACTCGGCACTGTTCTGCAGGTTCCAGGTAAATTATCTAACTATTATCTATCTATCTGTAGCACCCCCGGGAGCATGATGATACCCCCAGACAGGGGAGGGCTGGCAGCCTTAGGCCTGGGGGGCAAGTCCAGTCAAGTGGCCCATAGAACCGGTGGTGGCAAAGTGATGGATCGGGAAAACGGTCTCTAAGGTTTTTCATGATCACAAAGGTGGGGGGGGGGGGCAGGGAGAGCAATGTGGCCCTCCAGGGCCTGTGGGGGACTTGTACTACCATGGCCTTCAGGAACTAAATTGCAAGTAAGTCCCTGTATGAATCCCTCAGAGCTGAGGACCTGACCCCCCCCCTCCGCAACTAGTGAAGAACTACAAGTCCCAGCATTAACCCCTGAGATCTAAGGATGTGTCCCCTTAGATCCTACGGGTTCATGCTGTGCCCTGTAGTCCTTCACTAATTGGGGGGGGGGACACATCCTCAGCTCTGAGGGGTTTAAGCTGGGACAGTGGGACCTGTAGTCCTTCACTAGTTGGGGGGGGGCAGGGGTGTGTGACACATTTTGAGCTCTGAGGGGTTCATGCTGGGACCTTTAGTTCTTCACTTTTGGGGTGTCACATCCCCAAAAGTAAAGGACTACAAGTCCCAGCATGAACCCTGGCTGAGATTTAAGGATGTGATCTCCTCCTCTGCTGCCGGCTCATGCTCCCATGACACACATATGTTCTAATTCATTCACTGCTCCCAACCTCACCTCAGGCAGCTTGACCATAGGCTCTAATAGGCTTCAAAATAGGGTGGACTCAGAGCGCAGAGCATTGTGCTCAGAGCCCACCCGGGTGTGTTAGAAAAGCAAATGAATATTTGCTTTTCTAACACTGAACCGTCTCTCTGCCAATCAGGAAGAGCGGGTCTGATACCCGTCACCTGATTGGCTGAAAGGAAAGGCGCTCCAATTGGATGTCTAGCAGGAGGAAAAGCATGGAGGAAGCATAGAGAACACAGGAGCTGCTGCCTGTCCAACAGCTCCCTGCCGTCACTCGCTGCCTGACCCGCCACCAAGATGGGGTAAGTGCCGGTCAGACAGCGGGCGAGGTGGGGTGCTGGTTAAATGCCGACAGGGGGGTAACATTGGCTGCAATTGATGGGCACAGTGGCTGCATTTGATGGGCACAGTGAGGCTACAATTAATGGGCACAGTGACTGCAATTGATGGGCACAGTGGCTGCATTTGATGGGGCACAGTGAGGCTGCATTTGATGGGGCACAGTGAGGCTGCATTTGATGGGGCACAGTGAGGCTGCATTTGATGGGGCACAGTGAGGCTGCATTTGATGGGGCACAGTGAGGCTGCATTTGATGGGGCACAGTGAGGCTGCATTTGATGGAGCACAGTGAGGCTGCATTTGATGGGGCACAGTGAGGCTGCATTTGATGGGGCACAGTGAGGCTGCATTTGATGGGGCACAGTGACTGCAATTGATGGGCACAGTAAGGCTGCATTTAATGCCAGAGTGAGGCTGCAATTGATGGGGTTTTTTTCAGTTTGCACCCCGCCCCCAAAAAACATTTTGAGCACCAGTCACCACTGACAGAGAGAGACATCGCTCCAGATTGTCCACACACAGAGAGACCACTACTCAAGAAAATTGCTTGATTCCTTTATCAACATAGTAAAGCCTTGTACACACCACTATTTTTTTTTTTTTTTTGCTCAATCCAGCGAGTTGAACAAAAAAACTGACAGCTCTGGTTGGAGCCGCTGAGCATGAGCAAAAGTGACCTGAGCATTGATCATTTTTCAGAGTGGCAGTGCCTGCTGCAAGTGTGTACAAGCCTTTGAGCACACACTGGTGTGCTGCGGTTTGGCCGCAGTGCTTATGTACACAGTTTTCCTTAGCCGCAGTCCCATAGGCTTCTTTTAGGTTGTGCGTTTTTGCTGCAGTTTTTTTTTTATAGCGCACCAAAGATGCAGCATGCAGCCATTTTTGTGCACTTTCAGAAAATGCAGCAAAAATGTGCAAACTAATAGAAGTCTATGGGACATGCAGGAAGACAGTGAGATCACCAACACTGCAGCAGACCAGTGTGAGCTCACTGCATAGTACATAGGAGCTGGTACTGCACAGGCTGCTGAAAGAAACTTCCTTATCTGCAGAGAGAGGGGGGAGAGGAATTTGGGAGAGAGGGGGGAGAGAAAGGAGAGAGGCCGGTCACAGATCACTCACTTGAAAGTCAGCAGGCAGAAGCCTCAGGCTCAGTTATCAGGGTCCCATACAGATACAGATCACCGACGGATCTCAGTTTGAATGTTCCCGCCCACATGTTCTATTCACAGAAGCAGCACACAGGCTGCCCTGAGTGTGGGCGGGCATAGTGAGAGAGGGGGCTGGAGGAGGCAGAGTGGATCCACCCACTTCTATTCGGCTGTGCTCAGTCTGAATGGAATGGACACAGACTGTCAGCTCAGAAGCCGGGAACAGCACTGTGACAGGACAGATGTCCGCTCACAGCACAAACGTTCCTGCAGCTTCTGGGCTGTTATCCAGCCCTGCCAGCCTCCCTCTGGAGTCACCCGAGCAGTAACACTGGGCCAACTTCACATGCTCAGTTCCCAGCTGGCAGCACATCGGTCTTTTTACTGGGAATTAGAGCGGCCTGGGGGGAAATTGCATCCCTGCCCCCCGGCCCAGCCCGCCCCTGCCCCCAGAGACAGGGTGTACTGAGATTTCACCTCAGGGATAGCTCTCTTAGACATAGTGGGACACGTGAACTGATAGGCACCAGTCACTTAAAGCATACCTCCTAACATTTAGAGATGGGAATGAGGGACACCTACTAGCAAAAGTATGTGGGCATAGGACACGCCCCCTGCCACACCCCCTTAAAGGAGAATTAACCAAAAAAAGGTTAATTAAATCCACAAGGCCTTTTTTTACCAGTACTATTCCTTTATATTGGCTTTTAAAAGTTACAAATGCAGCAATTTAGAAATTGGATGAAAGGTTTAGCACTGGAAAACACTTTTTGAAAGATAAAAAGTGCATTATAAATACAACTATATAGATCAGACCAAAATGAGGGACAAAGGGACACTGGGGGGAAAGGGACAGGGGGACACTGCATTAAATCAGGGACAGTCCCTTGAAATCATCGACAGTTGGGAGCTATGGTTAAAGTGTTTGTTAACCCCAAAAAAAAAAAAAAATTGGATCCTGCTCCTTTAAAGCATGTTATAAGACACAGTGCTTGTCCTGTGTCATTTTCCCCCCTGTAACACCTAAAAAACCTGGCTGATCCTGCCAGTTTCTCGCCACCCCTCTGTAAACTGACCACGGTGTATGATGGCTGCTGAGACCAGACACCGTGGTCAGTTTACATGCCTCTGTCATCAGCAGCCTGCTATCTGCTCTCCTCTCTGCTCCTCCTCCCCCTCCCCTCTCTGTCTGTGTGTGAGCCGCCCCTCCCCGCTCCTGCTACTCTTATAATACTAACCTGTATATACCATCAGCACTGGCTCCTATTGCAGTGTCCCTCTCTGTGAATGATTTATAAATATAAATGCTGTAAATACCTAATTTAAGAGCCAAGATTGCGATCACATGACCAGCCAGCTCTCTCCTCCTCTCCTCCAGACTGACATCAGCAGAGAAATCTCAGCCCCACCCACTGCATCTTTCAGAGGAGAAAATGAGAAATCTGGCTGTTCATATGTCTGCAATCTCAGCAGTGAAATTAGGTATTTGCAGCATTTATTTTTATAAATCACACACAGAGGGGGATACTACAATAGGAGGCAGTGCTGATGGTGTATACAGGTTAGAGTGGCTTTACAACCATTTTAAGCTATTACAACAAAAAAAGAGTTTATTGCTCACACCAAAAAAAATCCATGGAGAGAGGTGTAAGTATGGGCTTGCGATTTGCTTGATGTTGACTCCAAGAGCACAAGTCCCTTCCCCGCTCCTCTCCTTGCTAGAACAGTGACCATCCTGCTGAGGCTGTACCCTCTGCCATCTTGTGCCAACTCTTTGGCCAGAGGCCTACTCTGGACATTCCTGCCCGTTGATCTTTATATCCCCAAAGGATTGCCCAAACAGAAATAGGGTTGCTGCATTTTACTGGTGGCACAGTCACATTACATTGACATACCATCTGGGGTCACTTGACATTACATTGTCAATCACATTTATTGGACTGTCTGCAGTAGTCAAAGGTGAAAGCACATGCAGCAAGTAAGCCATCTTTCCCTTGACAGTTTCTTCCTTCACCTGGGGTCTTTATTACTTACTGGAATGGGATCTCTGCAATTGTCTCCTCCATAGGTATACCTATCATGACACCCTGCAGAGGGATAGCTTCACTCAGGGAACTCATGACCTGTCCTAAAAGACCTTTTGGATCGCACCTTACCCCCCACTTACATAAGGGTCAGGAAGTCCACAGCCAACTCTTCTGAGTGCAGGTATACCTCTCACCTGTCCAGGTCCTCCACTTGCTGGCTACATCTGCATAGGTGTGGGGCATTTGGCTCTCATGCCCCAACTGCACTAGGGCTCCTTCCAACCTGACTTATATGGGGGTACTGACTTACCCAAAACATCACTTCAGGAGGGCTCTAACTAAAAGAAGCCTAGCACTGATGACACTATTTTCTGTAACTAGATACTATTCTAGAACCGAGCCACCTAGTGGCAGACTAGCTAACTGTGCCCTGAAGATGCTATTTACAGTAAAACACGTTGAATGGGGCCAAACACATGACGTCATCACGCACGCTGGTGGGAATCTGGTGGTGTTTATTTTTTGTTACACGTCTGTGATTATCTTCTTATTCTAAGTACATTACCTTATTAAAAGTCAGTGGTTTTAAAAATACTGCACTATAATGGACCCTTCTTGCTTTTAACTCCTCTGTGCTGAGCACATTTACACAGGATCGTGCCTATATATATATATTTTGTTTTGATTTCATGTTGAGGATGAATTATCATATCATATCACGTACACTTTTAGGGCTTGAGTGTCTTTTGCACTATTAAGTATTATATAACGGCACAACTACACTTTTTATTTTTATGTTTATTTTTATGTGGGTTGTATGCACTGAGCTTACACTATTAGTACCTTCTTATGGCATGGAATTACTATACGATATAACTTTATTGTATGCACATTGACATTTTTAAATTTTAAAGGGACAGCGCACCCACATTTTCTTAACGTGGTTAAGAACACCCATTACTGGCATGCAGACACAATAGCACACAAAAAGAGTCATCAATACAGAAAAAGAACCTTTAAGCTTAAAGGCAGAAATCTGTAACTTCTTAGTAGCAGCTGTCTCCATTTTTCCAGTAGCAGCTGAAGTAGTCTGGGTGGTTCCATCTTGACACTTTCCCAGGCTGTCCACAATTTCCTCACCCAGGAACTCATGGGGCAGAGTGACCTCTGGTACTTCATCTCAGGCCTTATCAGTTTCCTTTCTGTCCCCAGTCAGGCTCTCAGATCACAGAGCCCATGTATAGGCCTCAGGCTTCAGGCCTAATCACTCAATTGCTCCACATACTCTGACCCAAGGCCAGATCCTGGGTGGAATAGAGAAATCACTTGGCCTTCCCTAAAAATTTATACTCGTTCCAAGCATGCATCAGAGGCCAGGAAACTGCTATTGGTTAGCTAGGGGAAGCATGATTATTCATAAATCAGTTCTGCTGTAGCCTCTTATACTAATACTAGAAGTAGCAGTGACACCTACTGGCAGAAGGGAGAAACCACAGCTCCACTAAATTTAGGGGAAAACCAAATGAACAAGTAAACTATAAACCAGTTGTGTTGTTTACCAGCAGCAACTAAATTTGACTAGTAGCCCATGTGTAGGACAGGGTGGCTACATCTATCTATCTATCTATCTATCTATCTATCTATCTATCTATCTATCTATCTATCTATCTATCTATTTATCTCTCCTGTACTCAACCTGTAGAGGAACACCAAGGCCCCAGGCTGCACCAAATCTCAGGTAGGCTGCTTGCAATAGAAATGCATCATAACCCGATGTTTTAAAGTCATCCTGTCAGCACAGCTCCTGGTTTCTTTCATGGGAATGGATAAGGGGAACGTGGAGCTGGCTTCTCTCTCTCCACAGGTATCAATCCCAGGACTCAGAGTCCACAATCGTTCAAGAATCCCAGGGTAGACTCGGCTCTCTATAAAAATATAATCTTCTCTGTTCATACTAACGCTGTACCCTGGCCTAGGCCAACAAGGCCCAGGCCTAGGGCAGCACTTTGCAGGGGGGTCGGACACGGAAAGACTCCCCACCGGCTTGCCCTACACTGTTAGTGTAGCGCCAGTCTTATGGGGCGGACTGGGCTGGGAGGCAAATTAGTCTAGCGCCCCCATAAAGCGGCCGCATTGCTTCCGGTATTGCAATAAGACACACCTGCCGCTCCAGGTGAGACCAGGAAGCCCAATGATCCAGTAGGTGCTCGCCTCCGCATACAATGAAATTAGAAGAAATGGCCACACACCACTGTAGATCAAAATACTTTTTATTTGGACATCCCAAAAACTACAAGAATTACTGCTTTCAGTATGCAGGCGGCCGGCATTCCGCAACTGTGGGGGGGTCGCCAATTCTAATTTTGACTGTCCCATCATCCAGGACCACAAACCTTCCTCACTGTGCTATATGATTTCTGCTGCACCAATGGCATGGTTATATCTTCTTATGCCGTGTACACACGAGCGGAATGTCCATCAGAAAAAGTCCGATTGGAGCTTCTCATCGTATATTCTGACCATGTGTATGCCCCATCGGACTTTTTCCGTCGAAAATTCAGACAGACTTAGATAGAAAACATGCTCTAAATTTTTTTGTGGGAACCAATTCCTATTGGGAAACCCGCTCGTCTGTTTGCTGTTCCGACGCACCAAAAACGACGCATGCTCTGAAGAAAGTACGAGACGGAAGCTATTGGCTACTGGCTATTGAACTTCCTTTTTCTAGTCCTGTCGTACGTGTTGTACGTCACCTCGTTCTGGACGGTCGGACTTTGGTGTGACCGTGTGTAGGCAAGACAGCTTGAGCGGAACTCCGTCGGAACTCTGTCGGAAAAACCTTCAGAGTTTATTCCGACAGCAAAACCGGTTGTGCGTACAGGGCATTAGTCTTCGCCATAAAATTATCAGACATTTTTGCTTAAAGTAGAACTATAGGCACAATTTTTTTTTTCATTTCGGATAGAATAAGGGAGGGTTATAGCCCCTGGCAGTATATTTTTTACCATCCCTGTCCCATTGCAGAGATTTCACTTCACTTCCTGCCCCATAGCCAAACAGGAAGTGATAAGAAATCTATGCAAATTAAGTGAATCCACAGCCCCCCCCCCCCCCCCCCCAGGCCCTCAGAACTAGTGTCCCCACTGGAAAATTTCAGGGCGGGTCTTAAACAGCAAGGGGTGTGGCCTTGACAGGAAGGGGTGGGTCATATTTAAATTAGAGAGTGCACTAGTTTAGTTAGGCCTAGGGCAGCACAAAACCCAAATACACTACTGGTTCAGACCGCTATACATACATATAGAACATACATACCCCTCTAATCAATTTTCTTTGTTTAGGTACAGAATATATCACTCAGCTGGATGAAGTGATGGCAGTTTCAGGTGGAGAGGTCATCATCCCGTGTTATTACTCCAAGGACATCTCAGATATTACAAAGGTCACCTGGTATTATGCAGACAGAGAAACAAATGACTGTACTCATATATCCCTACAAGAATGGAGAAAATCAGATCAATATGTTAACAGTCGGTACTCTTTGGTCAATTTCACTCAAGACATCTCACTGCGCATTCATAATCTTCATGTAAATGATCAGAGAAGTTATTGCTGTGTCATCTCTACCTCTACCGCAAGAGCAACACTGAAAAGTGAACAATTTACAAGGCTGGTTGTTGCAGGTACAAATACAGCACAATATTCTTTTCTTCTTAATCTTTGTTTAACCACTTCAGCCCTGGAAGGTGTTACCCCCTTAATGACCAGGCCATTTTTGCAATACAGCACTGCGTCTCTTTAACTGACAATTGCGCGGTCGTGCGACGTTGTACCCAAATAAAATCAATGTCATTTTTTTTTCCCACAAATAGATCTTTCCTTTGATGGTATTTGATCACCGCTATGGCTTTTATTTTTTGCACTATAAACAAAAAAGTCCGACTATTTTGAAGAAAAAAAACAATATTTTTTTACATTCTGCTATAAAACATATCCAATAAAAAAATGTAAAAAAATCGAATTTCTTCATAAATTTAGGCCAATATGTATTCTGCTACATGTGTTTGGTAAAAAAAATTCCAACAAGCGTATATTGATTGGTTTGCGCAAAGGTTATCGCGTCTACAAACTATGTTCATGGAATTTTTATTTATTTTATTTTTTACTAATAATGGTGGTGATCAGCGATTTTTAGCAGGATTGCGATATTGCCGCGGGCTAATCGGACACTAAACGACACTATTGACACTTTTTGGGGACCAGTGACACCAATACAGTGATCAGTGCTTAAAAAAAATGCACTGTCACTGTACTAATGACACTGGCAGAAAAGGGGTTAACATCAGGGGCGATCAAAAGGTTAAATGTGTTCCCTGGGAGTGCTTGCTAACTGTGTGGGGGAGGTGCTTTAACTGGGGGAAGACAGAGATCCATGTTCCTGCTTATCAGAAACACAGGATCTCCATCTTTCCCTCTCAAAGAATGGAGATCTGCCTTGTTTACATAGACAGACTGCCGTTCTGTCTGTCTCGGGAACGATCGTCAGGTCCTGGCAGAGATCGGGTCCGCCAGATCCGCTGATTGGCTCCCACTGTGTCCAATCACAGCGTGGGTCGCCAGTGGCGGGTATGCGCACCCCTGACCCGAAGAAAGAGATCACGTACAGGTACGTAATTTCGCGCTGAAGGGCCATAGCATATATGGGTGGGGTGGTCAGAAAGCAATGAAAGTGTATGTCCAGCCAAAACTTTTATTTTATTTTATTTCGTTTGGAATGAGGTGGGGAAGAAATAGAACCCTTGTCAGGTTTTGATTTTCAGTTAGCAAGTTTTCCTCTCATTGCTCTCTTGCTGAGGACATTTTGGCAAGTAAGAAGTGAGGGGGGATTCTGCAACATGAACATAAACAGAATTAAAAATGCCTTTCTTTCAATCAAATACTTTTTATTGAGTTTAACGTTAAAAAATAGAACCCCTGTCACATATGTGTTTCTTAGATTATTAGGTTGATGGTGCTGGAACCTTAAGATAATGGCGAGTGACACTGTGTTACTTAAAATGTACACTATATTACCAGCAGGGCCGGTGCTACCACTAGGCAAACTACGCAGCCGCCTAGGAAGCCCAGCCACTGGTGTTCCTTCTCTCTGCAGCAAGCAACTAAGTCTCAGCATCAGCAGGCAGCCGCCACTCAATTTGCACATAGTGTCAGAGGCGCAGCAGTGGCGGAGGACTGTGTCTGTTTTTCCCGACTCCCAAATGAATGGAAGCAAGCAAACATTAATTGATGAGCGCTGGTGAGGCTGCATTAATGGGCGCTGGTAGGCTGCATTGATGGGCGCTGGTGAGGCTGCATTAATGGGCGCTGGTGAGGCTGCATTAATGGGCGCTGGTGAGGCTGCATTAATGGGCGCTGGTGAGGCTGCATTAATGGGCGCTGGGGAGGCTGCATTGATGGGCGTTTCATTAAAAAGGTGGGGTATACATGGGGCAGGGCAAATGTATGGGGTGGGGGTATGAGCCATTGCTTCAGTTTGCCCCAGTGGGCATGTGCCGATGACACCGGCACATGCAGGGGACAGGGGATATCTCCTAAACCGTGCAGGTTAAGGAGATATCCTGGGTAGCTACAGGTAAGCCTTATTATAGGCTTACCCAGGCTTACCTATAGCATAAAGTGGTCTGTAAGGGTTTACAACCACTTTAAGGACTGAGCCTCTTTCTGAGATTTGGTGTTTACAAGTTAAAAACATTTTTTTTGTGCTAGAAAATTACTTAGAACCCCTAAACATTATATATTTTTTTTCTAACACCCTAGAGAATAAAATGGCAGTCGTTGCAATACTGTTACACCGTATTTGCACAGCGGTCTTACAAGCGCACCTTTTTTTTTGGAAAAAATATGCTTTTTTTAAATAAAAAATAAGACAACAGTACAGTTAGCCCAATTAATTTTTTTATTGTGAAAGATAATGTTACGCCGAGTAAATTAATACCCAACATGTCACGCTTCAAAATTGCGCCCGCTCTTGGAATGGTGATAAACGTTAACCCATAAAAATCCAAATAGGCAACATTTAAAAAATTCTACAGGTTACAATTTTGAGTTACAGAGGAGGTCTGGGGCTAGAATTATTGCTCTCGCTCTACAGGTCGCGGTGATACCTCACATGTGTGGTTTGAACACCGTTTTCATATGCGGGCGCTGCTCACGTATGCGTTTGCTTCTGCATGCGAGCTTGGTGGGCCAGGGCGCGTTTAAAAATTTTGTGGGTTTTTTTTATTTATTTTACTTTTTATTTTTACACAGTTCTTTTAAAAAAATTATTATTCCTATTACAAGGAATGTAAACATCCCTAATAGAAAAAAAAGCATGATAGGACCTCTTAAATGTGAGATCTGGGGTCAAAAAGACCTCAGATCTCATATTTACACTAAAATGTTATTTGAAAAAAAAAAAAAAAAAAAAGTATTTTTAAGAGCTATGGGCGGAAGTGATGTTTTGACGGATGGGGGCCATCTTCCCCTCACTCAGCTCCATACCAAGCCAGGAAGAGGACCTGATCGGGGGCACCGGAGCGGGGGGGGCCTCTCCCCTCGCCGATAAAAGTGATCTTGCGGCAAAACCACCACAGAGACCACTTTTATCTGAAAGTGGACCACTGGCTGAAGAAGAGGATACTGGGGTTATGGTAGCTAGCTGCTGCCATAACAACGATAACCCTCTTCAAAGTACCGACGTATAACGACGGAGGGCGGTCCAGAAGTGGTTAACTTTGTAACTTTGTAATGACACCAGCAGTTCGCATTGTGAACTGCCTGAGGGAGAGATGCGATGCGGGAACCGACGCTGTAATCCATAGTTGCCAACTGTCCCGGATTTCCCGGGACATTCCCGGGACTTGGACTCCATTCCCGAATTCGTGGTGTCCCGGGAAATGTCCCGAGAAATCCGGTTCTCGGTTTTCGAAGCCGCCGCTAGAGGTCCGCGGCCGGCGGAGACAATCCGCCATTTTATTTAAGTTCAGGAAGACGGCTGGGGGGGGCTAGACGGAGCTCCTGTGTCGCCGCCCACCCTCCGCCCCGCTCCGCCTCACCCCACCTCGCCCCACCTACCCCCCCGCCCCGCTGCCAGTCTGATATGGAAAGGGGCGGAGGTTCTAGCCATGCTTAGGACACCTCTGAGGTAGGGGGGGGGGGGCGCACCGCTGTGGGACTCCTGATGTGAGGGGGGGCTCCACTGGGGACACACACCTGATGCAAGGGGGGCTCCACTGGGGACACCTGATGTGAGGGGGGTCCACTGGGGACACCTGATGTGAGGGGGAGCTCCGCTGGGGACTCCTGGTGTGAGGGGGGGCTCCGGCGGGGACTCCTGGTGTGAGGGGGGGCTCCGCCGAGGACTCCTGGTGTGAGGGGGGACTCCGCCGGGGACTCCTGATGTGAGGGAGGGCTCCGCCGGGGACCCCTGGTGTGAGGGGGGGCTCCGCCGGGGACATCTCATGTAAGGGGGGGCTCCGCTGGGGGCACCTGATGCAAGGACGGACTCTGCTGGGACATCTGATGCAAGGACGGACGGCTGGTGGCAGGCGACGTGACACGCTCAGGGATCCCACTGATTCTGCATTATGGTGAGTTGAATGATTTCATTTTATATTACAATGTAATAATAGAAATAATGCACTTCAATCATCCTGACACCAAAACAACCATGGTGCCGGGATGATTGAAGTGCTAACACCAGGTGTTTGGAGTATCTTTATCTGCTGATTGTTAAACTTTCTAGAATACACATATTTTTATTGTGTAGGATCTGGGGCTGCTGTCCCGTCATTTCCCTCTGTAATAAAGTAAATGTGTCTGCGCTAGAAAAGTTATGATAAATCACAGGGGGATCCCCCTGATGAAGGCATGTGATCCCTGTGCCGAAGACGCGTAGGGGAGGGGCCAGGACGGTGCTGTCAGCACGGAGGAATGAACGAGAGCAGTATACCACACCGCATGCCACACCAGCGCCGTGTTTTCTCATTTGTGAAGCCTTGATTAGGATGGTGCACTCATGCACCCACAGAATGTGAGTACCCCTAGTAGGGGAGTGTTTTTATTTGGAATAAATATTTGCTTGCAATGTTACACTATGGAGCTTCTTTTTTTCTCATATATGTAATGGAATGCTGATAATTGAGCAAGTTGGAGGACATCATCACCATATCTATTAGAGCCCAGGAGTAGCTCCCAAGCGTGATTTGACATAGTTTAGGTACTGTGTCACACGCTCTGAGGTGAGCGTATATGCCTGTGGGGGTCACCGGGAGAGCACTGGAGCATGTTTTCTATGCACATTTTTTTGGATGAGCACGATGGATACTACAGGATATGAACACTATACTTGAACACTCTGGGAGTTTATTTATGAACTTTTATTATCACATATTCAAAGAGTGAGCACTCTTTTCAACCAGAGTTTGCACTTGGACTTTTAGTAATTTTATGCAAATTGCACTTTGCTGATTATATCATCAGTTTATCACAGATTGCAATTTATTGTTTAAGTACATGGTGATAGATTGTTTTTTATTTAATGCACAGATATATATATATATTTTTTATACACTGATTTTTATATTTATCATAACTTTTCTAGCGCAGACACATTTACTTTATTACATTGTTATTTGCATGGATATGGAACATGATTAGTGATTGCAGCTGTTAGCACTGAGGGTTTTATTTTAGAGGCATTAACCCATCTGTGGCTCGCAAGATCTTCTTGTATCATTTGCACCGTCATTTCCCTCTCCCTCTCCATCCCTCATTCATCTCAGACTCTAACCACACCCTCTTGAGCCACGCCAATTTAAGCCACGCCCACGTTGACGCATAAACCACACCCATTTTCGCGCGCCGCACTTGTATATTTGCCCTAAGCCATGCCTACAAACGAATGCCCCGCCCCCTAATTATTGTACAGCTCCGCCTACAGCCACAAAAGTGTCCCACATTTTTTTCTTACAATGTTGGCAACTATGTGTAATCGCGCTGGTTCCCGCATCGCACAAGTGTGAACCTAGGCTCAAGTAGAGTTGCCACCTCATCCCTTTAAACCCGAACACATATGAATTACACAGGTTCTGAGGCTAATTAAATGCAGATAAGGCAACAAGTGAGTTTAATAACCACCTTAATCAGCCACAGAACCTGTGTAATTCATATGTGTTCGGGTTTAAAGGGATGAGGTGGCAACTCTAGGCTCAAGCTAGTGGGTAAATATAACAACCGCAGCCAATAGTATTTCTTAAGGGAAGGTCACCAATTGCTAGCTAAGAGGGTAATGAGGTTAATTTTTTTTTTGCCACAAGGATATTTGAAAAGACCTTATGCAACACTCAGCAGCCATTAGTGCCTGATGCTTCCAGGGAAGGACAGGCAGCTTTTTGCATGGGGGCAAACACAACCTACCTCATAATAGGCTGAGGAGGTAGGTAATAAGTGCCACGTATGAATATAAAGTCTTGGAAACTCCAGTCAGTTGGAAAACAATGATTGCTTTTTTTGCGTATGACATACGAAGATAGCCAACGTGTTTTGGAATTTTAAAATCATAACATATATATAGCGGGTAAAATAAGTAGTGAACACATCACCAAGGTGCTATTGACATGAAATGTTCACCACATGTCGGTAACAACCCATGCAATCCATACATACAAAGACACCAAAACAAATAAGTTCAGAAATGAAGTTCTGTGTAATAAAAAAAACACAGGGAAAAAGTATTGAACATGCTAACTGAAGTGTATTTAATACTTCAAGACACCTTCTGTATGGAGGAACTAGTCCATGCATTGCTCACGTGTGATTTTGGCCCATTCTTCCACACAGTCTTCAAATCTTGAAGTCTCCATGGGTTCTATGAACTCTGATCTTAAAGAGATGTTCTGGCCCCCCCACGAAAAAAATACTGTAGCTGCTGACTTTTAATATTAGGACACTTACCTGTCCAGGGTTCCCACGATGTCGGCACCACAGCCAATTTTTGGAACGGCTGTTGGGTGCTGCCGCCGCCATTCCTGGTAAGGCTTCACAGCCGGTTCTCTACTGCGTGTGCTCGAAGCGTGCTGCGCTTTCTAATTGGTCCAGCAGCAGAGGAAGGAGGAGGGGGGCCAAACTTCCGAGGGACGGCACCACCACTTCCGTCTTTGGAAGTGGGGAAGGGGTACCTGTCAAAAACAGGTACCCCTCCCCCCTGAAAGGTGCCAAACGTGGCACCGGAGGGGGGGCGGGAACGGGGACAGATAAGCGGAAGTTCCACTTTTAAGTGGAACTCCGCTTTAAGTTCATTCCATAGCGGTGGCGGCTGGTGCTCAAAATTTTTTTGGGGGGGGGGGGCGCAAATAAACTGAAAAAAAATTTGCTTCCCTAACACAACACTGAGTAATCAGGGAACGCACAGCATTGCGCCCGCTGATTACCATTTAGAAACCTATTAGAACCCACGGCTCTAATCAGGACGCCTACTAGAGCCCACGGCTCTAATCGGGCGCTTTAAAAAAAATGCCGCTGTAATTCATATGCCCGGCGCCCGACAAGGGGTCGGGCACATGAATAGGGGGTGGCAGCGGTGACCATAGATATATTCATACAATGCATGAATCTGTCTATGGTGAGAGAGAGTGACAGGAGAGGGGGGGGCGGCGCTCCTGCGCCCTTTATGGACCCTTTATGAACACCGCCACTGTTCCATAGATTTAATATTTGATTCAAGTCATTTGATTGGCTGGGCCATTCTAGCAGCTTTATTTTCTTTCTTTGAAACCAATTGAGAGTTTCCTTGGCTTTGTGTTTGGTGATCATTGTCTTGCTGAAATGTCCATCTTGGTTTCATCTTCATCATCCAGGTAGATAGCAGCAAATTTTTATCAAGAATGTCTTGGTACATTTTTCCATTCATCCTTCCTTCAATGATATGAAGTTTGCCAGTACCGTATGGTGAAAAACAGCCCCACACCATGATGTTCCCACCTCCAAACAGTGTGTATGGGGGGGGGGGTTGGCTGTTGCATTCTCCCTGTGTCCACCTGCTGGGTGATTGATGTGATCAGTCACCTGTTATAAGTAAGCCAAACGCTCTGTCCTTTGCTTGTGATAGCAAATGATACCTGTGTTGTTGCTGATTGAGCTCCCTGTCTGTTTGCCCAGCTTTACTAGTTTGGATTTCCCTGTATATGACTTCGGACTGGATTATTGGACTATTCCCTGAACTCAGCCTGCCTTTTAGCTGGACTGTCATTGAACCACGCTACCAGTCTGCTAACTGCAAGTAGTCTGTTTGTCTGCCCTGGTGTGGTGGCCAGGCACTATAGCATTGTGTATAAGTCCTGGGGGCAAACAAGTACTGGTAGGCCTGCTTGCTTTAAGGGAACAGGGGCTGCTTTAGGTGAAGCATACATTAGCCAGCTATAGTGTCTGACCACCTGCGTTGGGGTAGACGTGACACTCTATCAGAAATCTTGCAAGGAGCACCTGGTCGTGGCTGGTTTATGGTGAAAATATGTTCTTTCCACTTCCGGTTAATGGCCCCAACAGTGATCGCTGGAACAATCAGAAGTTTAGAACTTCTTCCCTTATTTGCAACAATAGGGTTGTGAAGGTCTTGAGAGAGCTCTTTGCTTTTACCCATCATGAGATGTTTCTTGTGTGACACCTTGGTAATGAGACAACTTTTTACAGGCCATCAGTTGAGACTGAACCAACTGATATTGCACTGACAAGGGGCAGGATTTATTCCTATTTACTGATAGATTTCAGCTGGTGTCTTGGCTTTTCATGCCCTTTTGCACCTCCCTTTCTTGTTCAATACTTCTTCCCTGTGTCATTACATTTTATGACACATAACTTAATTTCTGAAATTATTTATTTTAGTTTCTTTGTATGTATGGATTGCATGGGTTGTTACCAACATGTGGTACAAATGTCATGTCAATAGCACCTTTAGAAATATATTTACCTAGAAAAATGTTCAATACTTATTTTACCGACTGTATACACAGTATCTCACAAAAGTGAGTACACCCCTCACATTTTTGTAAATATTTTATTATATCTATATTAGTAGTACTAATTCACCCAGCATAGATTTCTAAGAGTAAAGATATGCAGACATACCAGTAGGTGATTAGTGTAACTTTATATACAGTGGGGACGGAAAGTATTCGGACCCCCTTAAATTTTTCACTCTTTGTTATATTGCAGCCATTTGCTAAAATCATTTAAGTTCATTTTTTTTCCTCATTAATGTACACACAGCACCCCATATTGACAGAAAAACACAGAATTGTTGAAATTTTTGCAGATTTATTAAAAAAGAAAAACTGAAATATCACATGGTCCTAAGTATTCAGACCCTTTGCTCAGTATTTAGTAGAAGCAAGTTTTTCACACCTGGATTTGGAGATCCTCTGCCATTCCTCCTTGCAGATCCTCTCCAGTTCTGTCAGGTTGGATGGTAAACGTTGGTGGACGGCCATTTTTAGGTCTCTCCAGAGATGCTCAATTGGGTTTAAGTCAGGGCTCTGGCTGGGCCATTCAAGAACAGTCACGGAGTTGTTGTGAAGCCACTGGAGAAGGTTTTCGTCCAGGATTTCCCTTTACTTGGCCGCATTCATCTTTCCCTCGATTGCAACCAGTCGTCCTGTCCCTGCAGCTGAAAAACACCCCCACAGCATGATGCTGCCACCACCATGCTTCACTGTTGGGACTGTATTGGACAGGTGATGAGCAGTGCCTGGTTTTCTCCACACACACCGCTTAGAATTAAGGCCAAAAAGTTCTATCTTGGTCTCATCAGACCAAAGAATCTTTCTTCTCACGATCTTGGAGTCCTTCAGGTGTTTTTTAGAAAACTCCATGCGGTCTTTCATGTGTCTTGCACTGAGGAGAGGGTTTTGTCGGGCCACTCTGCCATAAAGCCCCGACTCCCATCTTCCGAATGCTTCTCTGGAGCTCAGCCACAGTGATCTTTGGGTTCTTCTTTGCCTCTCTCACCAAGGCTCTTCTCCCCCGATAGCTCAGTTTGGCCAGACGGCCAGCTCTAGGAAGGGTTCTGGTCTTCCCAAACGTCTTCCATTTAAGGATTATGGAGGCCACTGTGCTCTTGGGAACCTTAAGTGCAGCAGAAATTTTTTTGTAACCTTGGCCAGATCTGTGCCTTGCCACAATTCTGTCTCTGAGCTCTTCAGGCAGTTCCTCTGACCTAGTACATAATAATCAGTGTAGCGCTGGACATAAAAAGCAAATAATCAATGTGACTAGTGACTAAAAAAATATTGTGAGAAAAAAAAAAAAAAAAGGTAAAAAGTGCAGCATTAAACTAATAATACAGTGCCAAAAATATAGTATAAACACACATAGATTATTTGTCTAGGGTTTATATCTGAATAAGATGAATAATAAAGTTCTAATGAGTGGTAAAATAAAAGTTCAAAGAAGTGTCCCAAATAACAATGTGTTGATTCCAAAGAAATCCAGAAAAGATGTTTTTGCAGGGTTCGGGAATATTTGATCCACCTCTCGTGCGGCCCACCACCAAATGGTAAAATTGAAGGCTTACCGAAAAGCCTGCGACCGCCCTTATTCAGGGGGGTCAAAACAGGCTTAGTAGTGGGAATCTCCAAGGATGATGGACCCTCCGAACTCCCTCTCTCTTCATCAAGCAGGCAGCCCACCGCAACGGGGACACTGATATGGAAGTATGCTCCCAGGGAATCCTTTACTATTCCTTCTCAGAAAAGCCAGGTGCAGGTAAGCCACAGCTCCCAAGGGAAGAAAATAGAACAAGGACTCCAATAGTGTAGATTGTAAAAAATTGGGGGCGATTTATTAAAACTAGGATGCATTAAAGCATTAAACAGCAAAATGACAGTGAAAGGAAAAGAAAAAACTCCTTAGCGGTTTAAAATCAATCCGCGCATGCGCGTTGCGCATCAACGTTGTGACCCGTTGTGATCAACTTTTATTTTACCACTCATTAGAACTTTATTATTCATCTTATTCAGATATAAACCCTAGACAAATAATCTATGTGTGTTTATACTATATTTTTGGCACTGTATTATTAGTTTAATGCTGCACTTTTTACCTTTTTTTTCTCACAATATTTTTCTAGTCACTAGTCACATTGATTATTTGCTTTTTATGTCCAGCGCTACACTGATTATTATGTACTTGGTCTTTGCCTTATGTCGAGGGTTTAGTGTTTAGCAGCAGGATTTTTTCAATTTTTCAAATTTGGTCATTCACGTTTCACTCATTTTATGTTTTCATATTTATGCACGTAGCGCAGTTCTTTATTTATTTTTAGTTCCTTTGACCTCATGATTCTCATTTGCTCTGACATGCACTGTGAGCTGTAAGGTCTTATATAGATAGGTATGTGGCTTTCCTAATCAAGTCCAATCAGTATAATCAAACACAGCTGGCCTCAAATGAAGGTGTAGAACCATCTCAAGGATGATCAGAAGAAATGGACAGCACCTGAGTTAAATATGTCAGTGTCACAGCAAAGGGTCTGAATACTTAGGACCATGTGATATTTCAGTTTTTCTTTTTTAATAAATCTGCAAACATGTCAACAATTCTGTATTTTTCTGTCAATATGGGGTGCTCTGTGTACATTAACCACTTACCCACAGGGCACTTAAACTCCCTTCCTAGCCAGACCAATTTTCAGCTTTCGGTGCTCTCACATTTTGAATGACAATTACTCAGTCATACAACACTGTACCCATATGAAATGTTTGTCCTTTTTTTCCACACAAATAGAGCTTTCTTTTGGTGGTATTTAATCACCGTTGGGTTTTTTATTTTTTGCGCTATAAAAGAATAAAGACTGAAAATTCTGTAAAAAAAATGAATTTTTCTTTGTTTCTGTTATAAAATTTAGCGAATTAGTAATTTTTCTTCGTAAATTTTGGCCAAAATGTATACTGCTACATATCTTTGGTAAAAATAACCCAAATCTGTGTATATTACTTGGTCTTTGCGAAAGTTATAGAGTCCAAAAGCTATGGTGCCAATATCTGAAAATTGATCACACCTGAAGTACTGACCGCCTATCTAATTTCTTGAGACCCTAACATGCCAGAAAAGTACAAATACCCCCCAAATGACCCCTTTTTGGAAAAAAGACATTCCAAGTTATTTAGAAAGATGCATGGTGAGTTTTTTGAAGTTGTCATTTTTTTTCCCACAATTCTTTGCAAAATCAAGATTTTTTTTTTCTTTTTTTTTTTTCACAAAATTATCATATTAGCAGGTTATTTCTCACACACAGCGTATGCATACCACAAATTACACCCCAAAACACATTTTGCTATTACTCCCGAGTATGGCGATACCACATGTGTGAGACTTTTACACAGCGTGGCCACATACAGAGGCCCAACATGCACGGAGCACCTTCAGGCATTCTGGAGCACCCAGGCCAATTCTGACATTTCTCTCCTACATGTAAAAATCATCATTTATTTGCTAGAAAATTACATAGAACCCCAAAACATTATATATGTATTTTTTTTAGCAAAGACCCTAGAGAATACAATGGCGGTTGTTGCAACTTTTTATATTGCATTGTATTTGCGCAGCAATTTTTTGAACGCCTTTTTTTTGGCAAAAAAAAACTGTTTTGTGCTTAAAAAAAAACAAAACAGTAAAGTTAGCCCACTGTTTTTGCATAATGTGAATGATGAAGTTATGCCGAGTAAATAGATACCTAACATGTCACCCTTCAAAATTGCACATGCTTGTGGAATGGCGCCAAACTTCGCTACTTAAAAATCCCCATAGGCGACGCTTTAAAATTTTTTACTGGTTACATGTTTTTGAGTTTCGAGGAGGTCTAGGGCGCTCTAACGTTTGCAGCGATACCTCACATGTGTGGTTTGAACACCGTTTTCATATGTGGGCGGGACTTATGTGTGCGTTCGCTTCTGCATGCGAGCACACAGGGACAGGGGCGCTTTAAAAGATTTTTTTCTTTTTATTGTTCATTTCACTTTATTTATTTTAGTTTGACACTTTTTTCCAAAAAAAAACGTTTTTTTGATCCCTTTTATTCCTATTACAAGGAACGTAAACATCTCTTGTAATAGGAATATGGCATGACAGGTCCTCTTTACAGTGAGATATGGGATCAATAAGACCCCACATCTCACCTCTAGGCTGGGAAGCCTGAAAAAAAAAAAAAAACGATCCTGGCTTTGATCGTAGCGGTAAGTCGGTAGAAGCCCCGGAGGGCGGCAGCAAGGGGGGATGTCCCCTCTCGCCTCCCGTAAGAATGGTCAAGCAGTGGAACAGCCACTATGATCATTCCTATGGTGTAGGGAATCGCCGGCTGAAAAAGCCAATATCTGAATGATGCCTGTAGCTGCACTTATCATTCAGATATCCCCGCACAGTCAAGGACGTCATATGACGGCTGGCTGGCGGGAAGTGGTTAAAACGCATTTTTTTTAACACAAAGTTGTCCATTTATACAATATTTCTAACACATGGCATGTACATACCAAAAATTACACCCCAAAATAGATTCTCCTACTCCTCCTGAGTACGGCGATACCACATGTGTGAGACTTCCACAGCCTGGCCACATACAGAGGCCGAGTATGGCCGAGTATGGCTGAGCATGGCTGAGCATGGCAGGGTATCGCAGAGTATGGCTGGGTATCACCGTGTATAGCTGTGTATAGCTATGTATTGAGGGGTAGTGCAGGGTATTAGAGTATGGAGGGATGGGAAAATTTAAAGGGGTCTGAATACTTTCCATCCCCACTGTATGATAAAGCAATAACAGGAAGAATGTATATATGTATGTCTGAGAAGAACAGTGTATATATGTATCTATATACAGTATCTCGCATAAGTGAGTACCCTTACATTTTCTTTTCATGTGACAACACTAAAGAAATGACACTTTGCTACAATGTAAAGTAGTGAGTGTACAGCTTGTATAACAGTGTAAATTTGCTGTCCCCTCAAAATAACTCACACAGAGATTAATGTATAAACCACTGCCAACAAAAGTAAGTACACCCCTAAGTGAAAATGTCCAAATTGGGCCCAAAGTGTCACATTTTGTGTGGCCACCATTATTTTCCAGCACTGCCTTAACTCTATTGGGCATGGAGTTCACCAGAGCTTCACAGGTTGCCACTGATGTCCTCTTCCACTCCTCCATTATGACATCACGGATCTGGTGGATGCCCTACAGATGCTCAATAGAGTTTAGGTCTGGAGACATGCTTGGCCAGTCCATCGCTTTTACCCTCAGCTTCTTTAGCAAAGCAGTGGTCGTCTTGGAGGTGTGTTTGGGTCTTTATCATGTTGGAATACTGCCCTGCAGCCCAGTCTCCGAAGGGAGGGGATCATATGGCGTTAAACTGGCAGTAGTGCACGCAAAATGATATGGCATTAAACTGGCAGTAACGCACGCAAAACAGGATGGTGTTAAACTGGCAGTAACTCACATAGAAGTAAATGGCATTAAACTGGCAGTAACGCACAAAACTATATGGCTTTAAACTGGCAGTAGCGCACACAGAACTATATGGTGTTAAACTAGCAGTAATGCATGCAAAATGATATGGCGTTAAACTGGCAGTGACGCACACAGAGCTATATGGCGTTAAACTGGCAGTAGTACACACAGAACTATATGGCTTTAAACTGGTAGTAACACACGCAAAACAATATGACGTTAAACTGGCAGTAACGCACACAAAACGATATTGCGTTAAACTGGCAGTAACGCACACAGAAGTAAATGGTGTTAAACTGGCAGTAACGCACACAGAAGTAAATGGTGTTAAACTGGCAGTAACGCACAAACCTATATGGCGTTAAACCGGCAGTAACGCACGCAAAACGATATGGTGTTAAACTGGCAGTAACGCACACAGAAGTAAATGGCGTTAAACTGGCAGTAACGCAATCAAATAGACATTGTTCAACCGTCACTACACGACGCTATCTGAACTGTCCCTACTCTAGCTATACACTAATGTCAAGATTACTGACATGGTCTCACTACACTACACTGAAACTATCTGAGCTGTCCCTACTCTAGCTGCACACTATGCAAAGCTGAATGATGGTCCTCCTCACTACACTCACACTATCCCTACACTGACACTAAACTAATATTCTACACTGACTATTGAAGCAAAATAGCACAGTATAGAACACCAACTAATAGCACTGAACAGAGTCCTTGTTCTATCTCTCTCCAGGCCAAAATCACACTGAAAATGGCTGCCATTGAAAGAATACTTTTATACTGTGGGGCGGGAATGAGCCTTGATTGGATAAAGTCATGATGATAGTGTCCAATCATGACTCTGACAGTGCTCTGTGCCCTGATTGGCTGAAGCTTTCACTGCTTCAGCCAATCAGGGCTTGCAATGCACTGTTCAGCGCCGCAATGCATTGTGGTCAGTTCGGGTGGCCGAACAAATGGTCGAACGACCCGTTTGTTTAGCTTTTCTCCGAACAACGAAAATTCGGCCCGAACTTATGCTCGGGCCGAACCGTTCACCCATCCCTAGTGGTCACACCGGTCTGGTTAGCCTTTTTGTATACTGTCTGGCTTGGGGAGCAAGCTATTCCTACCGCTGTCATTTTATAGCTTTCTGCACCTGACTACCAAGGATCACTGTGGAGAGCAGTTTAGTGGATGTCTATGGAATTACTTGGAGCACTTATTTGCACTTCTTTTATGTCACATTTCTTTAACACGTTTTTAATTAGTTTTCATTAATATTTGTATGATTGAGGGTCTCAGTCCTCCCTTTCTCTGCTGATTTTACTTGTTATTACTATTTTTAGCGCTGCACTCTATTTATATTATCTAGTTATGAGTTTTTATGGTATCTAGAATCTTAGTGCTGGCAGCTTTCATTTTTTGTATTTCCGAGCGTAGTGGTGTTCCCCCTTTTTACCTCATAAATTGTGGCCTGTTGAAAAAGGATTAAAAGCTGTAGTACACATGTGTGAAATTTTTGCATCTTCAGTCTCTGAAAATTCACAGATGTACTGTGGTTGCTCTCTCCCTCAGTAATTAGGGCCTAACCAAGAAAGGCTTAAAGGGTGTGCTGCAAATCTGTACAATTTTTTAAAGTTCAAAATATATGTGCAGCGCAGTCATATAGTGAACAACATTACAAAAAACTGAAAATAATCAAACAAAATGCAAAATACAAAGTCCCGTGCATCAGAACTCAACCACAGTGTGAACATAAAGTGATTTTTATTTTTTTCTTCCAATGTGTTCGGTGCCCACCACCTTCTTGTAAAGTGCCAGCTCACCTCCAATATCTGACCCCACTACAGAGTCATCATAGCCTTAGTGAATTCCTTACTAGATGGTACTGAAACATTCCTTCCACTATTGCCCCTGAATCATGCTACTTCACTTCTTGGTTCCCGATCATCAATAAGACATGTCATAGAATACAAATAGAGAAACCATAGTGCTCTCTGCTTCCAAACATTTATTAAAATTGAACAAGGGATTAAAAACACTCACATGGGTACATAAAAAACAAGCATATGATCAGCTCACCACGTTGACACAAATGGCAAGAAAAGACGTCGTAGGCTCCGTCCATCTATATGCATTACGACCTCCTCGACTTCTTGAGCAGAAAATATAGGAACTGTCACTTTATGTTCACACTGCGGTTGCGTTCTGATACACGGTACTTTGTATTTTGCATTTTGTTTGGTTTGATTATTTGCATTTTTTTGTAATGTTATTCTCTATATGACTTCGTTGCACGTATATTTTGCACTTTTTTTTTTTTTTGAGGAGAGTTCTGGTGGACACACTCAAGTAGGTGTTAGCAGCAGTCTTATGCCCCGTACACACGGTCGGATTTTCCGACGGAAAATGTGTGATAGGACCTTGTTGTCGGAAATTCCGACCGTGTGTAGGCTCCATCACACATTTTCCATCAGATTTTCCAACACACAAAGTTTGAGAGCAGGCTATAAAATTTTCCGACAACAAAATCCATTGTCGGAATTTCCGATCGTGTGTACACAAATCCGATGCACAAAGTGCCACGCATGCTCAGAATAAATAAAGAGATGAAAGCTATTGGCTACTGCCCCGTTTATAGTCCCAACGTATGTGTTTTACGTCACCTCGTTCAGAATGATCGGATTTTCTGACAACTTTGTGTGACCGTGTGTATGCACGACAAGTTTGAGCCAACATCCGTCAGAAAAAAATCCTAGGATTTTGTTATCGGAATGTACGATCAATTTCCGACCGTGTGTACGGGGCATTAGTCTATGTTAGAATGTTAATACATCATTAATAACGCAAAGACGATAAACGATAGAATGGAAATTTAAACAGCACAAACGCAGCACTAACCAACCAGTCTGGTTTTGTGTCATTTGGCTGTTGTAGGGGGGCTAGGTGATGTCATAGTCTGGAAAAAAACAATTGGTAATATCTTAAAAATAAAAACAGCACAAATGTAAAATTTTATGGCACAAAACAGCACAATCGTAGCACTAAAGAAACACACTTGAGTTTTTATTTGTGCTGATTGTAGGGGGGTAGCTTCGATGTGCAATTTGCTTGTTCTATTCCTCATAAATTGTGACCTATCCAAAAAGTTCTAAAAGCTGTGGTGCGAATCTGTCAAAATGTTCCATCTTCATTCATTCTCCCAAAAAAGACACCATTTTTTTCCATTCCACAAACAATGTGCTTGCACTCTTCCTCTTTTGAAATAAGTGATTGCGTTCAGACCTACTTTAAACCTGAAAGGCACCCTGTTCTTTTCTGGAATACTTAGGCAAACAGAAAAGAAATACAGTAAATGCATGAAGATGCATAGCATCTGGAGAGAAGTTCCTGATATGTGAAACCAGGACTGCATTTTTGCTCCTCCACATATGTGGATTGGTTCATCTCTTGTTTTTTTTAAGAAATAATTGCAATCTTTTTTTTTCTAGAATATCAATCATCCTGGAATCAGCCAACTAATAATATCACATCACAAGAAAGAAAGTCAGTGATCCTTACCTGCTCCTACACCCTTCCTAGTGATCGGTATACAGAGAGAGATGTTGTGCGGGTCAATGTATACTGGAGAGTGGGGAATATAACCGGACCGTACGCCTACCACCCCTACCGGGAAATGGTTCATTCTACATATAGACATCGGACATTCATAACAGAGATGACTAATCTAATGATAAATGATGTGACAAAGGCAGATAATACTTCATTTCACTGCTTTGTGGTGGTCAAACGTTGTGCAGGTGACTACCAATATGATGATGATATTCAGTATGGAGGAGGAACCAGACTAATCATCAACGGTAAAGTAAATGGGTATTGATCTCCAAATTTTAAATTTCTCTGTATGTCTGGCACTAATCAATAATGGTAACAAAAAATAGTTTTGTTTAGTAGAGAGCTTTTTCATTTTTTTTTTTGTTTGTTTCATAAGTTTTTATTGAGTGAACACAAAAAAAAAAACATCATATAACAATCCATTGTAACATTTTTAATGCATTAATGTACATTAAGTAAGGGCATCGTTCTGAGTCTGATGGTTATATTCTATTAGTAGTTAAGAGTCATTAGTAAGCATCAGGAAAGAACATTCTATGTTATTCATCTATATTTTAAACATACACGTTTTTTTTTTTCTCGTTATTTTTTCCGGTTTTTATTGTACCTTTAAAGATGAAAATGTATTATTTTGAAATTAGTAATGTAGTTTCATTAAGTGTCATTTTGTGGCTGTTTTTAAATAATAATAATTAAAAAAATAAATTAAAAAAAAAAGGAGAGGAGGAGGAAGGGAAAGAATAGGGAGGTGGTGGGGATAGAGAGTAGTTCTTTTATTCTTTTCTCTCATCCTCTAATGTCCAGTGTAGTCTATTTTTTTTTCCTTTCTTTGCAGTAATTATGCAGTGATTGCTTCATAGGCCAAGGAGGATTTGAATTGAGTCTAGTTATTCCATGTGTAGGTGAATTTTGAACTTTTTTCCTGTGAGATGCTAATGAGTTCTTCTATTTTGTCTGTTATTGATTCTGCAGAACCATTCTTTTTTGGGTGTAACAGTTGAGCGCTAGTGACATGGTATACAATGTCTCGCTGCATTGATCATGAACATGGATAAGGATTTAACATACCGTTTCCTGGGAATGGTGGTGTGATGTAGAAGATATTGCACTGCAGTAAAGTGTAGATTTTCAGATGTGACTAAAGAAATGGTGTCATGGACCATCTTCCAGAAATCCTGGATTTTGGGGCATGACCACCATATGTGCAGCATTGATCCCTCCTCTTTTTCACATCTCCAGCATCTATCTGACGTCTGGGATGAGAATTTATTTAATAAAACAGGTGTTCTGTACCTTCTTGTGAGAATTTTGCACCCACATTCTTGAGTCGCTTCGTTTAAGGATCCTTTGTGAGCATACATGTATATGGTTTCCCATTCAGTGTTTGTTAAATTGATAGAGTTCTTGTTCCCATGCTTGGCATGACGACGTACTGGAGAAGTCTGTTTTGTCTTCAAAGAGAGGTATAAAGAATTGATATGAGATGTCTCTGAGGAGTTTTGTGTTTTTTTTTTTTTTCTAACAGAGGTATTCAAGACTCGTAGGGGGTCTTATCCATGCCTGGGTTGTTTCTCTTCTAGTTAAAAAATGCTTAATTTGCATATAATTCCATTGTGGGATTGAGTTTGGCTTAAGTTCATCCCTGGATAAAAGGGTATTCTTTTTAAAGAAGTGTTTGGAAAAGACTTCTTTATGGGGCCAGATTTTTGAGAGATAGTTTTGTTCTAGGCCTGGGGGGAAGTCTGGGTTGGATCTCAGTGGTGTGAGGGGGCCTAGCCACGGTGTTGGGTTGTTGGTTTTGAAAGTTTTGTGGAATATATCTAATGTTGGGCCTATCACAGGGTGTGATTTGATGCTTGGGGGATGGTAGTTTGGATGTATCCAAGGTAGAGATTTCAAGTTTTGAGGGAATTGTATGTGTTCCAATATTACCCAGTCTTTGACTGACTGATGTATGTTCCAGTCTAGTATTCTTGCTAAAAGTGATGCCTGGTAATATTTGCGTAAGTCAGGGAGTGCTACTTATTCCTCCATTCAGCTTGGGTAGAGTAAAGCTGGCCATACACCTATAGATTATCTGCAGATTTTCTATGGTTAGATGGAAAAAGTGCAACAAATTTCTCCATGTTCACTAAACTGTGTGGATGGAGGAATCTCCCACTTTTTCCATCTAACCATAGAAGATCTGCAGATAATCTATAGGTGTATGGCCATCTTTAGTCTTGTGTATTGTATATGTAGGTTGAACAGGCTCGCCGGAAAGAAGCAAAGAATGTTGCTGGTATTCGAATGGGAATGGTTTGCATAATGTATAGGAATCTGGGTGGTAATGTCATTTTGATTAAGGAGGCTCTGCCAAACCAGGATTCATTTAATGAATTCTAACGTTTCAGGTCCTCGTATGTTTCTTTAAGGACAGGGGTGAAGCTGCAATTGAATAGATCTAGTAGTTTAGTGGAAATTTGAATACCTAAATAGGTTATTGTATTCTTGGCACAAGTAAAGGGAACGTTTTTTTGGCATAGTGACACTGAGTCTGGGGGTAGTGTGATATTTAGGGCATGTGATTTAGAGTGGTTGGTTTTTAAGGTAGATATAGATTGGAAATTTTCTAGGTCTTATAGGAGATTTGGAATTGATATATGTGGTTCAGAGAGGAACAATAGCATATCGTCAGCAAATGCTGCAATTTTCTATGTATGATCATAGGACTGCATATCTTCTCCCTCTTGTTTACCTCTTCCCAACCATACAGTATCTTCAACTTACGTCCCAAGAACAATACTCTGAATAGAGTCCCTGGATAGACTGATGGGAATTCCCCCCCCGGGTGATCTTTAGCACCCTCAGCCATTGAAGACACTGTTTCTCTGGGTATGCACTCATGTGTACATTCGAGCGACCATCCATGTTTGCCAAAAGAAGGTCCTCTTCCATTCCTTTTCTTCTGTTGGGTGTAGCAGCCTCTCCTTTTTAGATGTGCAGGTTCCCACAGTGGTGTTCTTTCATCCCTCCTCCTTTTAAGGCAGGTTCCTCTCCCCAAAAGGGGAGAGTGTTTAAGCTGTATCAGCAACTACATTCTGTACTCCTTTGCTGTCCTCTTCCCATCAGCAAGCATGACAGGAAGCAAGTGACCCACAGTTATATAGGCCTGTTAGTCCCTGCCCATGCAAATTAATGATAGGCTAAGGATGACCTATACCACTAACTACATCCTGTATCAAATCAACCTGTCCTCCAGCACCTCTCACTGGTCAGACTAGACATCACTTTAGCAGAATGCAGGTGGTCACACCTCCCCATCCTACACTATCATTCCTCCCAGTAAAACAAACCCAGTCAGGGTAATGCCTGAAATTTACACTAATGCCCCGTACACACGGTCGGATTTTCCGACGAAAAATGTGTGATAGGACCTTGTTGTTGGAAATTACGACCGTGTGTAGGCTCCATCACACATTTCCCATCGGATTTTCCGACACACAAAGTTTGAGAGCAGGATATAAAATTTTCCGACAACGAAATCCGTTGTCGGAAATTCTGATCGTGTGTACACAAATCCGACGGACAAAGTGCCACGCATGCTCAGAATAAATAAAGAGATGAAAGCTATTGGCCACTGCCCCGTTTATAGTCCCGACGTACGTGTTTTACGTCACCGCGTTCAGAATGATCGGATTTTCCGACAACTTTGTGTGACCGTGTGTATGCAAGACAAGTTTGAGCCAACATCCGTTGGAAAAAATCCTAGGATTTTGTTGTCGGAATGTCCGAACAAAGTCCGACCGTGTGTGAGGGGCATTAGTCTAAACCTCTCTAGGTTTAGGCCGATACATATTCTTCTACATATTTTTAGTAAAAAAAAACGCAGTAAGCATTTGGTTTGCGCAAAAGTTATAGCGTCTACAAAATAGGGGAAAGTTTTATGGCATTTTTATTAATATTTTTTTTTACTAGTAATAGCGGCGATCAGCGTTTTTTTTTTTTTTTATCGTGACTACGACATTATGGCGGACAGATCGGACACTTTTGGCATGATTTTGGGACCACTCACATTTATACAGCGATGCATTGATTACTGTGTAAATGTGACTGGCAGTGAAGGGGTTAACCAATAGGTGGTGCTGTAGGCGTTAAAGGTGTCCTAGGGAGTGATACTAACTGTGGGCTACGTGTGACATGACACTGATCACCGCTCCCGATTACAGGGAGCTGTGATTAGTGTCAGTGTCACTAGGCAGAACGGGGAAATGCTTGTTTGCATCTGCATTTCCCTGTTCTTCCTCTCCATGAGACGATCGCGGGTATCCCCACAGATTCGATGTCCGCGGGGATACCCACGATCGTCTCCCGGAGAGGAAGAACGGGGAAATGCTGATGTAAACAAGCATTTTACACTCATGGAGATCACACTCACGGAGGTCGTGGCGGGCGCGCGCGCCCACAAACTGCTTCATAAAGGGCAACGTACAGGTACGTTAATCTGGCTGTACGCGCCCTTCTGCCGACGTATATATGTGGGAATGCGCAAAAAGTACAGCAGGCGCGACTCTTGAATCGAAAAGAAAAAAAGAGGGCGCACCAGCCTCGTGCATTATCCTTCAGTAAATTTATTTAAAAAGCATAATTAAAATCTACTCACAAGGGTAGAAATAAGTCACGCATATAGTGATCCTAAGGCAATTGGTCCACTGGTAGCAGTTTCCAGGTCCTAGGAGGACGTACGAACCGCAGCTGGCTGACGCGTTTCGAAGGTGTCCCTTCTTCAGAGCGACTCTTAAAAACATGCTGCACCAGACCTCATGCATAGCTCCCAACTGTCCCTGATTTGGAGCAATGTCCCTCTGTCCCTCTTTCCTCCTCATTTGTCCCTCATTTTGGTCTGATCTATATAGTTGTATATAAAATGCACTATTTACTTTTCAAAAAGTGTTTCCCAGAGCTAAATCTTGGATCCAAATCCTAAATTGCTGCATTTGTAAATTTTAATAGCCAATATAAAGGAATAGTAGTGGTAAAAAAAAGCACTTGTGGGTTTAACCAATCTTGTTTTTGGGGGTTTAATTCTCCTTTAAGGGGTGGGGGGGCGTGTCCTATGCCTACATTCTTTTGCTATTAGGTGTCCCTTATTCCCATCTCAAAAAGTTGGGAGGTGTGCTCATGGCACCTGAACGGGTCAGACAGAGGGCAGTGCCTTCCCATGCAATGTGGGAAATGCGTGTGGAAATGCTCGTTTCCCGCACTGCAAGTGGTATGAAAGGGCCATCAAACTACAAAAAACTTTTTTTGTGGGTTACCCTTGTGTGTACGGGACAAACTCCTATGTATTTGCAGGCATTACATCTTTGGAGAAGATGTTAGCAGCAGAAGTTCTTACAGTGGTTTCCTCCAGCAATGGTCGAGATAAGTCTGCCATAATCTGAAAATATAATGTGCACACTTGCAAATTAAGGTGAAAGCTCTGGGTATTCTAATTTTATCTGCGTTCCACTTTAACTAACTTGTCTTGTAGGTTTGCTGACCACATTATGTTTATTTATTGCAGTATTTTTTTACTTTTTGGTTGCATTTTTCCTGGTCAGATGACGTGGCAGGCCACACTACTAATGGGGAAAATTATTCTGCTGAAGACAGAAGGACACTTATGATCATTATTGTTGTCTCCTCAATCACTATCATGATTATCCTCATAGTAATCTTGATCATTTTGAAGGTAAAAGGTGAGTAAACTTAATATAGTTACATAGTAGTTACATAGTTGGCAAGGTTGAAAAAAGACACAAGTCCATCAAGTCCAACCTATTACATTGTATATCCCTGTATGTTGTGATCGTTCAGGTGCTTATCTAATAGTTTTTTGAAATTATTGATGCTCCCCGCTGAGACCACTGCCTGTGGAAGGGAATTCCACATCCTAACCGCTCTTACAGTAAAGAACCCTCTACGTAGTTTAAGGTTAAACCTCTTTTCTTCTAATTTTAGTGAATGGCCGCGAGTCTTTTTAAATTCCCTTTCGTGGAAAAGTTTTATCCCTATTGTGGGGTCACCAGTACGGTATCTGTACATTGAAATCAAATCCCCTCTCAAGCGGGTTGAACGAAAAAAACTTATAGTGTGTACCCAGCTTTACTCTTCCATTGTGTGAACAGTCACATAAAACCGCTTCCTCTACACCAGTCATGGGGCAGCACATTCTTTGACATCAACACATACAATGCACAACCAGCAGTCCTGCATTGTACATGAGGATGTTGAGGGTCCACCCAAATTCTGGAAACGGTATATAGCGGTGACCAAAGAATAAGGTAAGTATTACTCTACTTCAGCTATTCCTAACCAGGGTTCCATGGAACCCTAGTTTTCCTCCAGAGGTTGCCATGGGTTCCTTGAGTTGTGGCTGATTGACCTTCCATTTGATGGTGCCTACATAGTTTTGAATCCAAAACAACTTGGCAGAGCCAGAAGCATGGCACCAAATATATTTTTTAGCTATTTGTAAGGGTGGCTTTCTGACCACCACTGTAAGGGTTTCATTCTCCCTACTGACTGACTAATATAAGGGGCATGTTTGCCATTGACCAACAATAACTTGATTTTTAGCAGGAGTTCCCCCAAACCTGAAAACTATTTTAGGGGTTCCTCTAAATGAAAAAGATTGAGAAAGACTGCTCTTATGTATAACTCCTCTAGACCAGACAAAGCATTTACTCCTAGTTATTGGAGATGGGTGCAACATACTACTGGTATTTTATGGCTTACTGGAGATTATCTTTAAGTAGGCATGGTTTAACACTATCACAAATGTTATAATTCATTCTTTCAGTAGCCATATAACCAACCCTACCTGATATCCACTATTACTGTTGGTGTATTCCAAAGAATATCTTGTATATGTAAGATATGTTTCATCAAATGAGTTCTAAATGGTAGAATGCAAAAAAATATAAACGTGAACTTGACAAATTCCACGTTCACATGCGAACATGTGTGTTTTTTTTCTTTTGGTGGTTGATGTTTAACCCATGTGCTGTTACTGGTCAATGTCATGTCATTTTCATGGTCAGTGCCATTGTCAGTACACACTCTTACCTGAGCACATCTTTCATGTTTTTTTTTTTTTAATTTGTCTGTTCATTCCTTGTAGGTGTCATTTGTAAAAAGAAAACAAATTTGTAAGTATAATTTTTGCAGTTCTTCGCTCTTCTACAGCTACATTTTATTTTTCTTATCTTACAATGATGGACCATTTGTTGTTGAACAATTATGCTTTAAAGTAACCTTGTCATTATACAAAATTGTTTAAACCCAGGCATACCTGTAAAAGAAAAGTGTACATACTCACCTTTGTTTGATGCCTGTGCACCAAACTCTGCTCAAGTCCTCCTGAGAAATCCTCTACTAAAGTCCAAAGGCAAACAGGTCCTTACAGGGGCTTCAATCTAAAGGATCCCCCAAAGCTCTCATTCGTTCTTCCATCTGACCTCTACCCATTACAGAATAAAGTAGTAATGTGGAAGTCAGCAGGTGAAATCAAAGGTGAGTATGTACATTGTTCTTTATCATGTATTGCGAGGGAGGCCCTTTCACTGTAAGAATATAGGAACATGTGACACGGGATTTGCATTTAAAGTTAATGCGAGGTTTGGAACTATTATTTCAGAGTGGAGAAAGCTGTGTTTTTGGCTTTCTCCAGATTCTGTAGTTCTCGATCATGTCTGGGTTTTGCTAGATGCCTGCAACCTGGCTGACTACACAGGTGTGCAGTGTTCTCGGGTCTGAGAACTGCTCAGAGCTTCCAGTTTGGAGACAGCTTCCATTGTGGGAGACAGAAGGTCTCACTCGGGGTCAGGGGGCCCCAGCCTGAAGCAAAGAGACAGAGGTCTCATAGAGGGGTCAGAGGCCCCAGCCTGATGCCAAGAGACAGAGGTTTCATTGAGGAGACAGAGGACCCAGCCAGAAGCCAAGAGACAGAGGGTCTCATTGAGGAGACAGAGGACCCAGCCAGAAGCCAAGAGACAGAGGGTCTCATTGAGGATACAGAGGGGCCCAGCCAGAAGCCAAGTGACAAAGGGTCTCATTGAGGGGTCAGAGGAAACAGCCATAATTCTGGAGGCAGAGGTCTCAATTCCAATTCCATAGGTGGGCTGTGTAGCAGGGCACTGTGATTAAAAGCTAGAGGGCCAAGTGTTCCAGGAGAGCTGGACAACACAATTAAAGGGGACTGGTAAAAGCAGCAGCAGTACTGCCAACAGGTGAGCCAGGTGGCTTGGTATTTTCGTTTGTGCACATTTTGTGGATGTAACCCCTGTGTGGGCAACTGATGTACATATGAACTTTCTGTTTATTGAATAAATGTGGGCTGCCGCATCCTAAAATACAGTTTTGGACTAGGGCAACTCATTGCAAAAGCACCTACTGCTTGAGTCTATTCACCCCAATCTCATAGTGTGTTTTGGTTTAAACCAGGGGTCTCCAAACTTTTCAAACAAAGGGCCAATTTATTGTCCTTTCAGTGAGAGGAATAGTCCCCCAAGGAATAAAGGCTAGCAAAGGGCCACATCTGGCCCTCTGCCGCAATTTGGAGACCCATATTGCAACAGGGTTCCCTTAACTACCTCCGGCCTGCTGTATAGTAAAATGACAGCAGGCGGGATCCCCTCTCATTCTGGGGCACCATCATATGACGTTGCCTCAGTGTCACCGATCTCGCACGCCCGTGTCCCTAGGACACACACCGCAACCCTGATCTCGGTAATGAACCAATGACACAGCTCTTTACCAGCTGTGTCATTTACACATCGGCTGTGTTCAATTATCAGTGCCCTGTTTATCAGTGCAGCCCAATCAGTGCCACCAATCAGTGCCACCAATTAGTTCCCATCAGTGACACCAATCTGTGCTGCCTTTCAGTGCCTGTTTATCAGTGCCGCCAATCAGTGCCTATCAGAGCCATCTATCATTGCCCATCAGTGCCACCCATCAGTGCTCATCAGTGCCGCATATCAGTGCCCATTAGTGTGGTATATTAGTGCCTCCTCATCAGTACCACCTCATCAGTGCCCATCGGTGCCGCCTCATCAGCGCACATCAGTGAAGAAAAAAAAAAATTACTTATTTACAAATATTTCTGATAGAAACTAAGAGGAACTTTTTTTTTCTTTTTTCTGTTTATTTTCGTTTATTTATGCAAAAAACCCAATGGTGATTAAATACCACCAAATTCTTACTGGAAACAGAAGGTTGTTTGCTTGACACGGGCGCCATTATGAGAACACTGCATTTTCTTAATGTATACAAAAGGTCCTCTGATTGGACAAGGTGGATTGATGGTGTGATGAGGTCACTATCACCACCTTTTTCAATCAGAAAACACTTGGCATTTATTGAGAAATGTGTTCTGTGAATGTTGCCTGCACCTGACTATTGACAAACGACCACTTATGCCATGTACACACGACCGGACTTTTCGACTGGACTGGTCCGACGGAGCAAAATCCGTCGGACAGTCCGACCGTGTGTGGGCATCATCTGACCTTCAGCAGACCTTTTCTGTCGAAAATCAGACAGACTTTAGATTTGGAACATGTTTCAAATGTTTCGGAATCGAGTCCGGTTGAAAAATCCGCTCGTCTGTATGCTAGTCTGACGGATGAAAACGGACGCTAGGGCAGCTATTGGCAACTGGCTATGAACTTCTTTATTTTAGTCCAGTCGTATGTCATCACGTTCAAATCCGTCGGACTTCGGTGTGATCGTGTGTAGGCAAGTCCGATTCGTTGGACCTCTGTCGGAACTCCGTTGAAAGTCCTTCGGAGTTCAGTCCGTCGAAAGTCCAGTCGTGTGTACACGGCATAAGCAGCAGGGCAGCCGCTTGCCATGGGACCCAGAAGCCAGCAAGTAATCACAGTACTAGCGCCGTCTACTACAGTGATTTCCAGATTCCACAATTTTTGGCCAGGTATGGAACATACATACTTATATTGGTTCAAGTTGGACCAATGCGAATATATAAAATGTCCATACTGATCCTTTGTATGGTCCTAAGTATATAATGGAAGGAGCTCTTTGCACATTTGCTTATGAGAAAGCCCTGGTTCCATACAATCATGCTGCTATCATGATTTACATTGATGCTAACTATCCACATAGGCATCCTGCCCCATTGTGTGTACCAGTGTCTTCTATCATTTTGGATCATGTATAGACTGAAATCAATTACAGTGTGATATTTAAGGCTTTTTAATTTTAAGGATTATTATTATTTTTTATTTTTTTATTTTAATGTTACAATCATATTAGAACTATATAGTGTGTGACCTGCTAAACAGTTACATTTCATTCTATTTTGATTTTCCATGAATTAATACATTACATGCTCTGCAATCTTTTGTATGGAATTTAACTGTCATTTTTTTTGTCCTAGTTCGGAACAGCAGATGGACAGCATTCAGGCTGCAGGTGAGGGTACAGTAATTATCTAACAAAATAGTTATAATTTTAAGCAGTGTTAAATCCAAATATCATATATGGCAGCTTTCCAGTCCTTGGATGTGGTGGCTGTATTAGTTTTCTTTTTTTTTAGGTTTTTTCCACACACAGGGCTTACTCATAAGCAAATGTGCAGATCCCCAGAGACAGGGAGGGCTGACATTCCTCCTCAGGGTGCAGGATACTATGCATGGTGTACAAGGTAGAAAGATGGGCGCCAGTCCCTTTTTATGCTTAAACAAAGAGAAGTTTATTTCTCTCAATAGGAAAAATCTGGGAGAGAGGGGTAGGGCACAGGACACCCTTATGCCATGTACACACGACCAGACTTTGACAGCAAAGGTCCGACGGAACAAATCCGCCGGACAATCCGATCGTGGGCTTCATTGGACCTTTGCTGTCGAAAAATCAGACAGACTTTAGATTTGGAACATGTTTCAAATCTTTCCGACGGACTCGAGTCCAGTCGAAAAATCCATTCATCTGTATGCTAGTCCGACGGACTAAAACCGACGCTAGGGCAGCTATTGGCTACTGGCTATGAACTTCCTTATTTTAGTCCGGTCGTATGTCATCACGTTCAAAACGATCGGACTTTGGTGTGATCGTGTGTAGGCAAGTCCGATTCGTTGGAACTGCAACAGCGGACAGGCAGATCTGCAGACTCCTTAGACAAAAATGTAGAAAAAGGTAGACAGTAGTACAGAAAAAGGATCTTTAAGCTAGAACCAGCAATCTGTACTTTTGAGCATAGGCCAGTGATGGTGAACCTTGGCACCCCAGATGTTTTGGAACTACATTTCCCATGATGCTCATGCACTCTGCAGTGTAGTTGAACATCATGGGAAATGTAGTTCCAAAACATCTGGGGTGCCAAGGTTCACCATCACTGGCATAGGCTGTCTCCTATAGCAACAAACTTGACTCAGCATTGCAGGAATTTCCTCGGATGAGTTCTCTCCTGAAGTCCTCCCAGCTGATGAAGTTACCTCTGGTACTTCCTCAGAACTCCATCCTTCTCAGCATCGCCTCCAGGTAGTGAGCAGGCTCTCCCTTGCAGAACCTTGAACACATTGTTAGGCCTCAGGCTTCAGGCCTACCCACCGACAGCAGCTGTTCCTCACACACCCAGCGGTCATGGTGGAGAAGACCTAGATCACCTGACTTGCTGCAAATATATACTGCCTCCCAGCATTTATAGCGGCCAGTCTGAATGATTGTGAAAAGTATGTTTAATTCATAACCTGAATTCAATGTAGCCCATCATCCTGATGCCAAAGGTAACAGTGCCACCTATTGACAAAATGGAGAAACCACAGCTGAAACAGGATTAGGAGGAAACCCATTTGATCAATAAAGACTACAAATTAGCCAGGCCAGCTACCACCCAGCACAGCTGAATTTAATTAGTAGTCCTGTTTAAGACAAGGGTGCTACATATATATCATATACCATAATTGTATCATGCAAACTTTATTGAATCAACCGCCAAATCAATGCATCATATAGATCACATTGGAGGGACAAACCTACCAGGATGCTCAATGAAGAGGATTGTGGTAAGTCTGTTGCGCGTAGGGTTCCCAGAGAAAAAGGGAGCAGAACCAAGAGGTATTAGTGACCATAGGAGGGGCCTAAAAAAAAAAATTGATTTTACCAAGAGGTAAAAGTGCCCAGTAGGCAAGTGGTTAATGGAGGTCTTGTCTTGATAGGAGTAAAATCAATACACAGATTTCAAAACTTTCCACTTTATCCACAACTAAATAGAAAAGGTTTTGGGTCAATATGCACTTTAAAGCTGAAGTTTAAATCAATCCGTATCAAGTATAAAATAATCCAGCAATTTAGCAAAGACAATTCACAGAGCTTCTCAACCTTTTTCAGGTGTTGTGACAAGCGAGGAGGCAGCGTACTGTGAGATAAGTACAAAGGTGAGAGCCTGAAATGTTCTCTTTTTTAAAATTTTATATGTGCAAAGTATAGCCAACTGGTGTTAAAGGGTAACTTCACTTTGGTGGAAAAGAATATATGAAAAAAAATAATATATCATATACAATTACTACACAAGACATGCTGTATTTTTGAAGGTGTTCTTTACACCAGTGGTGTACAAAACACCTCCAGGTAGCCATATTCATTGAGATTTAGAGAAAATTGCAGCACTTCAAATTGAAAAGGAAAGGGGATTTTTTATATTTTCCTGCTTGTGTGATTGGCTCACTTTTTCCAGAACTCTGCACTGAGTCAGATTGTAGGTGTACTCTGCAATAGGAATTTAAGTTTTGGTGAGATACTGAAAAGTTAAATGCTCGTAGAGGGATGCCTTCAGTGCACCTCCTCTCACGAGAACATTGAGAGTGCAGCAGGTGATTATAATGAACCGCCCCCCCCCCCCCCCCATTCAGAATCAGTCTGCCCAGGACATGGTGAAACACACAACTTTTCCTTTAGAACTGAAAAAGGTAGGAATCTGCTTCAAAGTTTGTTAAAATCCCTGCAGTGTACAGGGATCACCCAGAGGGGAATGTTTTTTTTTTTCTCAACAAAAGTAGAGTTATGTCAGAAACCGTGAATCAGACCGAGACAGAAGTACAGTTAAATCACACTTGTTTTTTAATAATAATAAAAAGATAAACAGAGTAAAGATAGTCAAAACATAGCTAGAGTTCAGGAACCAGATCGGATAGTCAAACAAGCCAAACGTCAGGGAGCCAGAGATAAACATAGTAGAACAGCAAGTAGGATTTGAAGCCAGAAGAAATGTCAGCTAAGCAAGTCTTTAACAGGAATGCAGTCTCTGTGATGTTGACCAAGGCGAAGGCAGAGATCGTCTGAGCTGGCCGGCTTAAGTGGGCAGGACTGACGAGCGGGAAATCATCAACAGGTGAGGCACTGTGGAGAGATAGGAGCTGGCAATTACCCGACAGCTGATCGGCCAGTTCAGAGAAGGAAGGGCTGAGCCCAGCCCTGACAAGTTACTTTTGAAAATATAAGGCCCCTTTCACAATGAGGCGTTTTAGCGCTAAAAATAGCACCTGAGAAACATCCCCCTTGCCTCCCCAGTGTGAAAGTCGAGTGCTTTCACACTGGGGCGCTGCGCTGGCAGGACATTAAAAAAAGTCCTGCAAGCAGCATGTATACATGTGTATACACCGCTCCTCCACAGCCCTGCCCATTGAAATGAATGGGCACCGCTGCCGAAGTGCCTGTAGAGGGCATTTAACCTTTTCTCTGGCCGCTAGCAGGGGATTTCCTTGGTATCATTGCCAAATTCAATAGAATACACTTAGTACCACAACTGTTACATGGTTCTGTATTTAATATAAGTGGTGGTACTGGGAGGTGGGGAGGAGGTGGAACCAAAGAACGGTGCACAGAAGTAAATAGGGGGCGGAGACAAGGGGTGACCTGAACACGGGGAGTTCCTGCACCTATTCTCTGAGAAAAAAAAGTCATGCTTACCTTATTGCTCATTCATGTAGACTTCCTCCCCTTCATGTGCCCAGTCCCTCCATGCATCTTCCATTTGCTGCCCGAAAGGTCTCAGATATCATTCTGTACAATGCAGAACTACTGGTGAGATGGAAGGCCATAGAGCAGTGGTTCTCAACCCTGTCCTCAAGTCCCCCCAACAGGCCATGTTTTGGGAATTTCTCTTAGATAAAATAGCTGTCCAAAATACCGAGCCATTGATTTAAAGCACCTGTGTAAGATAAAGGAAAAGCTGCAAACATGGCCTGTTGGGGGTACTTGAGAACAGGGTTGAGAACCACTGCCATAGAGGACTTGCCAACATACAGAAGCATCAGACAGTGGAGAAGAGCATGGGCTCTCAGAGGAGGGAGAAATTGGGTAAATATACCGCATTATTCATCATCCCCTTAGGCAAGGTAAGTAGCCCTCCTCCCCACTGCAAGGATAACGTTTTTTCGGGCCCAGAGTTCAGCTTAATGGAGTCAATTCTGCGGCCTCAATCTTAACCAGGTTACCCATAATATCTAAAGAGCTAACTATGTGCTTTCAGAAACCAGGGGACGTCCTAGAGGCTGCCACTGATGAAACCAAAAAGACGGAGATGGAAAGCGGACAGATGGAGGAAGGTGAAGAGGTAAGTACCAAGAGATGGATGGGAATGAGGGATATTGCATCATTACAAATTGTTGGGGCCCATTGACACCATTGTGTTGCAGTAATTCACGTTCGATGATTCGCATTATGCCAAACATCAATGTGTGTGTGTCAAGGCAGCCCCTTTCAAATGAATGGGCTGCCTTTGCACCAAAAATTGCGTATGCACCATTTCTAGCAGCTCAATGCATTGCAATTTAGTGTGCCGCCATGCTGTGCTCCAAAGAAAGGTGCATTGGAGGTGCCATTCAGATTGAATGGCACCGCATCACTCCACTGCATGTAACATGTTATGGCCACTTGATAGTGTAATATGGCATTATGGTTTGGAGTCAATATTAATTTAAGACTTTCAAGCCTAATGCCCCGTACACACGATAGGATTTTCCAGTGGAAAATGTGTGATAGGACCTTCTTGTCGGAAATTACGACCGTGTGTGGGCTCCATCACACATTTTCCATAGGATTTTCTGACACACAAAGTTTGAGAGCTTGCTATAAAATTTTCCGACAACAAAATCCGTTGTCGGAAATTCCGATCGTGTGTACACAAATCCGACACACAAAGTGCCACGCATGCTCAGAATAAATTAAGAAACGAAAGCTATTGGCTACTGCCCCGTTTATAGTCACGATGTACGTGTTTTATGTCACCACGTTCAGAACAATCAGATTTTTCGACAACTTTGTGTGACCGTGTGTATGCAAGACAAGTTCGAGCCAACATCCATGTTGGAAAAAATCCATGGATTTTGTTGTCGGAATGTCCGAACAAAGTCCGACCGTGTGTACAGGGCATTAGCCTATTTCTGACATTTGTTGCTTACAAGCTAAATCTGTATTTTTTGCTACAAAATTACTTAGAACCACCAAACATTATATATATATATATATATATATATATATATATATATATATATATATATATATATATATATATATATATATATATATATATATATACACACACACACACAGTGGGGACGGAAAGTATTCTTGCAGCCATTTGCTAAAATCATTTAAGTTCATTTTTTTTTCCTCATTAATATACACACAGCACCCCATATTGACAGAAAAACACAGAATTGTTGACATTTTTGCCGATTTATTAAAAAAGAAAAACTGAAATATCACATGGTCTTAAGTATTCAGACCCTTTGTTGTAACACTCGTATATTTAACTCAGGCGCTGTCCATTTCTTCTGATCATTCTTGAGATGGTTCTATGCCTTTGAGTCCAGCTGTGTTTGATTATACTGATTGGACTTGATTAGGAAAGCCACACACCGGTCTATATAAGACCTTACAGCTCACAGTGCATGTCAGAGCAAATGAGAATCATGAGGTCAAAGGAACTGCCTGAAGAGCTCAGAGACAGAATTGTGGCAAGGCACAGATCTGGCCAAGGTTACAAAAAAAATTCTGCTGCACTTAAGGTTCCTAAGAGCACAGTGGCCTCCATAATCCTTAAATGGAAGACGTTTGGGACGACCAGAACCCTTCCTAGAGCTGGCCGTCCGGCCAAACTGAGCTATCGGGGGAGAAGAGCCTTGGTGAGAGAGGTAAAGAAGAACCCAAAGATCACTGTGGCTGAGCTCCAGAGATGCAGTCGGGAGATGGGAGAAAGTTGTAGAAAGTCAACCATTACTGCAGCCCTCCACCAGTTGGGGCTTTATGGCAGAGTGGCCCGACGGAAGCCTCTCCTCAGTGCAAGACACATGAAAACCTGCATGGAGCTTGCTAAAAAACACCTGAAGGACTCCAAGATGGTGAGAAATAAGATTCTCTGGTTTGATGAGACCAAGATAGAACTTAATTCTAATCGGTATGTGTGGAGAAAAGCAGGCACTGCTCATCACCTGTTCAATACAGTCCCAACAGTGAAGCATGGTGGTGGAAGCATGCTGAGGGGGTGTTTTTCAGTTGCAGGGACAGGACGACTGGTTGCAATCGAGGGAAAGATGAATGCGGCCAAGTACAGGGATATCCTGGACAAAAAACTTCTCCAGAGTGCTCAGGACCTCAGACTGGGCCAAAGGTTTACCTTCCAACAAGACAATGACCCTAAGCACACAGATAAAATAATGAAGGAGTGGCTTTACAACAACTCCGTTACTGTTTTTGAATGGCCCAGCCAGAGCCCTGACTTAAACCCAATTGAGCATCTCTGGAGAGACCTAAAAATGGCTGTCCACCAACATTTACCATCCAACCTGACAGAACTGGAGAGGATCTGCAAGGAGGAATGGCAGAGGATCCCCAAATCCAGGTGTGAAAAACTTGTTGCATCTTTCACAAAAGACTCATGGCTGTATTAGATCAAAAGGGGCTTCTACTAAATACTGAGCAAAGGGTCTGAATACTTAGGACCATGTGATATTTCAGTTTTTCTTTTTTAATAAATCTGCAAAAATGTCAACAATTCTGTGTTTTTCTGTCAATATGGGGTGCTGTGTGTACATTAATGAGGAAAAAAATGAACTTAAAAGATTTTAGCAAATGGCTGCAATATAACAAAGAGTGAAAAATGTAAGGGGGTCTGAATACTTTCCATCCCCACTGTATGTATGTATGTGTATATATATATATATATATATATATATATATATATATATATATATATATATATATATATATATATATATACATATACACATATATACACACACACACACACACACACACACACATATATATATTTTAGAGCTGCACGATTCTGGAAAAAATAAGAATCACAATTTTTTTTGCTTAGAATGAAGATCATGATTATCTCACGATTCTCAAAAACGTAATTAATATATTGCCAGAGAGAATTAATTCATATATTGCCAGAGAGAGAATTCATTAATATATTGAAGACAAAAACAGAACATTCCATAGCTCAACTCACCAACCAGTCTGCCAACTGACCAAATTAACCTGTCCAACAGTCTGCGTTAAAAACAGGGGTTTAGTTAGCACCCATTTGCAAACGCATGCATAAGCTGCAAGGCCTCTTCACCGCATCCTGTGTATGCTTGCAGTCCTAACACTACTGAATTTATAAGTGTCTCCACAATGGAAACACATGCATTAAATGGATAGATCAGGGGCAGGAGGGCCTGGAGGCAGCCCAAACAACCCTTAAAAAATGACAAACATAAAATGGCCCTTTAAGAGCCATGGGCGGAAGTGACATTTTGATGTGGCGTCCGCCCTGCTATGGTATGGAGACGGGTGGGGGCCATCTTGTACTCACTCGTATCCATACCACTGGTGTGACAGGACCCGATCGCCTCCGAATTAATTAATATATTGCCAGAGAGAATTAATATATTGCCAGAGAGAGAATATATTGCTTATTCTGAAAAAAAAAAAACAACAAATCTTAGCAGCTTACATTTCAGTTATTAAACTTGCCTGTGACATGTACAGGCTTGTAGGAGCAAGGAAGGGCGCGCTGTCTCCTGGACCTCTGTCTGTGGGAATAAACGCGATACTGCCCATCCACAGCATCACGTTCTTTGCCGATGTCAGTTCCGGTATCTCAGAGTCCGCCATTTGCATTTCACACTGGTTTCGTTGGGGCCGACAGCTTCCCTTCCGCTCCGACACAGGCAACCTGACGCCACAAGACCGATGCCAGCATCCCAGGGACACCATTGATCTAGGGTAACCACATTTCCAAACTGCCATTTAGGGACACCCCCCCTTCCTAAAAATCAGCTTGTGCTGTAACGAATCACGGCACAGCTGAGGCGGCGGGTGCGCGCTTTACCCAGACGCACTGATCACGCCCCTCAAAAATAACCACCGCATCGCCACTTTACTCACTGACAGTACTTGTCCTGGTCGGCCGAGACCCGTTTTACCTTGTTCCAACACTGGCTCTACAGTGATTACACGCAAGAGGCGGGATTTATGATTTCTCCAATCACAAGCAGGGGGGGGGGGGGGGTTGTGCCCCTCTAGACATTCCCGGCCAGGACAAGTACTGTCAGTGAGTAAAGCCGCGATGTGGCGGCCTTATTTTGGGGGCCATCAGATCAGCCCTGGGGGTGGGTGGCAGTGGCAGTTTCATTCCGGGACACTGTATTGACCTGGAATGAAGGTGCCCGGGACAGACCTGCAAAATGCGGGACTGTTCTGGACAATCCGGGACGCGTGGTCACCCTACATTGATCGCTGCGTGCAATGTAAGCTGATTTGAACCTTACTAGGAGAATCATTCAAATCTGGGATTGAGATCGTGGAGGGCGGAGAATCGCGATAACGATTCTCCGCGATTAATCGTGCAGCTCTAATATATATAATTTTAGCAGAGACCCTAGAGAATAAAATGGCGATCCTTGCAATATTTTATGTCACACTGTATTTGCACAGCAGTCTTTCAAACGCACTATTTGGTTGGAAAAAGACACTTACATGAATTTAAAAAAAAAAAGGAAACAGTAAAGTTAGCCCAATTTTTTTGTATAATGTGAAAGATGATGTTACGCCGAGTAAATAGATACCTAACATGTCATGCTTTGAAATTGCGTCCGCTCATGGAATGGCGACAAACTACAGTACCTAAAAATATCCATATGCGATGCTTTAAAAAGATTTAACGGTTGCCAGGTTAGAGTTACAGAGGAGGTCTTTTGCTGTAATTATTGCTCTTGCTCTGACGAACACGGCAATGCCTCACATGTGTGATTTGAACACCGTTTACATTTGCGGGCGCGGCTTACGTATGCATTTTCTTTGCTGCGCGAGCTCGCGGGGACGGGGCGCTTTAAAACATTTTTTTTTTATTTTATTTATTTATTTTTACATTGTCACTGACCGGCTCCTGTACATATACGTCGACACTTTACAGATGGATATCTCGGTAACGGCAGCAGCGAAGTATCCGTCTTTTCAGCTGGCGGTCCTGTTTACGATAATGGTGGTCTCTGCGGTGGATTTGCCGCAAGATCACCATTTTTGGTGGCTGGAGAGGGACCACCGGGACCTGTCCGTGGCTGTGTATGGAGAAGAGTGAGGGGAAGATGGCCCCCACCCATCTCCATACCATAGCAGGCGGAAGCGACGTCAAAACATCACTTCCGCCCATACGTCTTAAAAAGGGACATTTTTTTTTGTTGTCATTTTTTCAAATGACAATTTTTTTTTTTTTTTTAAATTGCATTTAAGTCCAAATATGAGATCTGAGGAATGTTTGACCCCAGATCTCATATTTAAGAGGTCCTGTCATGCTTTTTTTTCTATAACAAGGGATGTTTACATTCCTTGTAATAGGAATAAAAGTGACCCAAATTTTTTTTTAAACAGTGTAAAAATTAATAAAATCAAGTAAAATAAATAAGAAAAAAATTAAATTTTTTAAAGCGTCCCGTACCGACGAGCTCGCGCGCAGAAGCGAACGCATACGTGAGCAGCACCCGCATATGAAAACGGTGGTCAAACCACACATGTGAGGTATTGCCGCAAACGTTAGAGCGAGAGCAATAATTCTAGCCCTAGACCTCCTCTGTAACTCAAAACATGCAACCTGTAGAATTTTTTAAATGTCGCCTATGGAGGTTTTTAAGGGTAAAAGTTTGACGCCATTCCACGAGCGGGCGCAATTTTGAAGCGTGACATGTTTGCGTTTAAAACACTGCTGCTTGTGGAATAGCGACAAACTATTAAAGCTCTCTATAGGCAACACTTTAAAATGTTATATACGGTTACCAGGTTAGAGTTAGAGGAGGTCTAGTGCTAGAATTATTGCTCTGGCTCTGACGATCGCAGCGATACCTCACATGTGTGATTTGAACACCGTTTACATATGCGGGCACGACTTCCGTATGCATTTTCTTTGCTGCGCTAGCTTGCGGGGTCTAAAAGACCTCAAATCCCTCCTTTGCACTTCAAAGTATTCAGATCGCCGAAAATGGCGATTCTGAATACTGTATATTTTTTTTAATCCGGCGCCATTGGCAGCCGAGTAAACCGGAAGTGACGTTGTGACGTCACTTCCGTGTTTACATTCAGGAGACCGGAACGAAGCTTCGTCTATGGCTTAGTTCTAGTCTGTCTCTAGGCGCCGGAAGTGCCGGATCGTGGACCGGGTCTCCCGGTGGGACAGGAGGCCCGATCAGAGTGGCGGAAGGCGGCGAGAGGGGGGGGGATGCCCCCTCCCGCTCCTCTGGAAAAACAACTGAGCTGCATTGGTTGTTGTCCCTGGAAAGCCGATCGCCTGCTCTAAAAAACGATACCGGGATGATGCCTGCAGCTGCGGGCATCATCCCGGTATAACCCCCGAAAGCTGAGGCCGCACATCTGCCTACGTTTGGCGGGAAGAGGTTAACCACTTCAGCCCCGGAGGATTTCGCTGCCCAAAGACTGGGCCATTTTTTACGATTCGGCACTGTGTCGTTTTAACTGACAATTGCGCGGTCGTACGATGTGGTTCCCAAACAAAACTGATGTCCTTTTTTGCTCACAAATAGAGGTCTCTTTTGGTGGTATTTGATCACCTCTGCGTTTTTTATTTTTTGCGCTATAAACAAAAAAAAGAGCGAAATTTTGAAAAAAAAGCAATATTTTTTACTTTTCGTTATAATAAATATCCCCAAAATATATATAAAAAACTAATTTTTTCCTCAGTTTAGGCCGATATGTAAAAAAAAATTGCAATAAGCATATATTTATTAGTTTGCGCAAAAGTTATAGCGTCTACAAAATAGGGGATAGTTTTATGGCATTTTTATTATTCATTTTTTTTCATTATTAGACATGGCAGCGATCTGCGATTTTTATTGTGACTGCGACAATATGGCGGACACATCAGACATTTTTAACGTTATTTTGGGACCGTTGTCATTTATACAGCGATCAGTGCTATAAAAATGCACTGATTACTGTGTAAATGACACTGGCAGTGAAGGGGTTAACCAGTAGGGGGCGAGGAAAAGGTTATGTGTGTCCTAGGGAGTGATTCTAACTGTGTGGGGGCTGGGCTACCAGTGACACGACATTGATCGCTGCTTCCGATGACAGGGAGCAGACGATCAGTGTCCTGTCACTAGGCAGAATGGAGAGATGCCTTGTTTACAACGGCATCCCCCTGTTCTGCCGCTCCGTGATACGATTGCGGGACACCGGCGGACATTGAGTCCGCGGGTCCCACGGACACGGAGCTCGCAGCGAGCGCGCGCCCGCAAGGCAGCTTTATTAAATGGATGTACGGGTACATCCATATGCACACAGGAGCCATTCTGCCGACGTATATCTTCGTTACACGGTCAACAAGTGGTTTAATTAGTTTGTTTTTTTTTTGAAAATTCGTAAATTTGAAAATACGGAATTCGTAAATTTGAAAATACGGAATTCGTAAATTTGTAAATTCTAAAATTTGAAAAAAAGAAAGGAAAATCCCAAAATTCTAAATAATAACTAACTAACTATAACTATTAAATTATAGGTATTGGAATTTCCTTTCAACGAATACGAATCTATCTGAAGATACAATTCCTCCGAAATAAAGATCGCCGTATCTAAAAAAAAAAAAGGAACAAAACTAAATAATAATAATAATATTTATTATTATCATTTATTTATTTGTTACGTCCATCCGTTTAGATATGGCATTCGTTATTACGAATAATCCGTTACATTCACTAACAGCCAAATTTGAAAGGAAATTAAAATACCTATAATTTAATAGTTAGTAATAGTTAAGTTATTATTAGTTAGCTGTTATTTTAGATTTTCGTTCTTTTGAATTTTTCGGATTTTCATTCTTATTTTTGGATTTAAGAATTTCCAAATTATCGAATTTTCAAATTTTGACTTTTCAGATTTGTGAATCTCAAATCTTCGAATTTACAAATATTCAGAAATTTCTGAATTAACAAATTTGTCTAAATTCGTTAAACAAATTTGGAACTAAACAAATTGCACATGTCTAGTAAAGCCTGGGATTCAGTAATAACTCTGCAACCTTAACCTTGTTCCTCCTGTTATTACGATAACTGATTCCCAGTTGGTGAACACCCCATAATACAGAGGATAGTTACATTTCTTTGTTTTTGGCTCATTGTTCCCTCAGTGATGACACACGAAGAGGTAATACCGCATTGTTCTTAAAGTGTTAGTTTACTTTTACATTTTTTTCTGAAAAGGTGAACTAATACCCAACACACTCCCCACCCCGTGGTTTGCACTGCATTAACCTCTTCTTTACTATGCGAGCCGGAATGGATCAGAGCAGTTCTGATTTGTCAGCAAGGTCATGTGCCGGGGCTGACCAGTCAGAGCCACCATGATCCATCCCAGCATCGTTACCGACCCAGCATGCACCAGTCGGTGACATCGCGAGGGGTAGGGCCACCAGGAGACCTCACCCCCTTCCCTATATAAGAACTGTCACACGGCGGAGCAGGCTGACCGCAGGAAGCATTTATTGAGTGTGGAGATGTTTTTTGTTTTTTTTTTTGGGTCTGCATTGCAGTGGGGGCCATGATTGACTATGGATCTACATTTATTTTTTGTTTTTTAATAAAATAATTTCTTTCTGTCTTTATTCACTTTTTTTGGTGAATGGGTAGGGGTACTATCCACCCCATACTCATTCACATGGGGGGCTGGGATCTGGGGGCCCCCCCTTGTTAAAGGGGGCATCCAGATTCTGATAAGCCCCCCCCCCACGTGCGCAGACCCCCACAACCACCAGCTAGGGTTGTGGGGATGAGGCCCTTGTTCCCATCAAAATGGGGAGCGGAGCCCCCCCTGCCCCAAAGCACCCACCCTCCCCCATGTTGAGGGCATGTGACCTGGTATGGTTCAGGAGGGGGGGCTTGCTCACCCCCCCTTTCCTGACCTGTCAGGCTGCATGCTCGGATAAGGTTCTAGAGGGGACCCTATGCCTTTTTTTTTGGCATTTCTTTTTCAATAGCCAGGTGCCGGCTATTAAAACCGCAAGTCATTTTAAATGGGATTTAACTTGTTTTGTTTTGCCAATAACTTGCAAATAAGCCTTTTATTAAACCAATTACTGGGGGGGGGGTAGGGGGGTCTGACCATTGCCATAGTTATTGCATAGTTATCGCAAGCTTGGACCAGTACTTACTTATTCCCATGTTACATAGTAGGTGAGGTTGAAAAAAGACACAAGTCCATCAAGTCCAACCTATGTGTGTGATTATGTGTCAGTATTACATTGTATATCCCTGTATATTGCGATTGTCCAGGTGCTTATCTAATAGTTTTTTTAAACTATCGATGCCCCCCACTGAGACCACCGCCTGTGGAAGGGAATTCCACATCCTTACTGCTCTTACAGTAAAGAACCCTCTACGTAGTTTAAGGTTAAACCTCTTCTCTTCTAATTTTAATGAGTGGCCATGTGTCTTATTAACCTCTCTTCTGCGAAAAAGTTTTATCCCTATTGTGGGGTCACCAGTACAGTATTTGTAAATTGAAATCATATCCCCTCTCAAGCGTCTTTTCTCCAGAGAGAATAAGTTCAGTGCTCGCAACCTTTCCTCATAACTAAGATCCTCCAGACCCTTTATTATCTTTGTTGCCCTTCTTTGTACTCGCTCCATTTCCAGTACATCCTTCCTGAGGACTGGTGCCCAGAACTGGACAGCATACTCCAAGTGCGGCCGGACCAGAGTCTTGTAGAGCGGGAGAATTATCGTTTAATCCCCTTTTTAATGCAATGCCAATATTCTGTTTGCTTTGTTAGCAGCAGCTTGGCATTGCTGAGCCTATCATCTACTAGGATCAGGTCCTTTTCCATCCTAGATTCCCCCAGAGGTTCTCCCCCCAGTGTATAGATTGCATTCAGATTTTTGTCACCCAAATGCATTATTTTACATTATTCCACATTAAACCTCATTTGCCATGTAGTGGGGCTGTGCCTGCACCGCATGGGTCAACTGCTTGTTTTGTCCAGGGGAGAGGAGAAAGTTTTATAGTCACCCGATCCAGCAGTGGACTGTTTCTGACAACCTCACATCCAGAGCAGGCATATGGGCTTGATGACGTCAGGAGCAATCCACCACACCAGACCGCGAGGGGGCAGGAACCACAGGGACTGGTCTTGTGTGAGGAAGGATCTGAGGATTAGGTAAGTATATCTCCATTCTCCAACTCCTAGACATAAATGAGCAGTTGACCCATGCAGTGCGGGCGCAGCCCCACTCACTGCATGAGAAAATGTTTTTTTTTGCCCAGAGTTGAGCTTTAAATCTCCAACATCCAAGATTATACATGGTGATCCTGCCATGAGGGTCTTTGTGCAGGCACAAGAAGGACAACTCTTCGTACCTGTCTTCCAATTGTTCTCCTGCATTGTCACACTGTCACATACTATCCCAATGAAGACTTCATGCATGTCCCACCATTGTCACTACCAACCATCCTGAACAATGATCTGCAGTTGCTGGGTGGCATGCATGTTGATTAAACGTGGCTGAAAAAAGAAAAGCCACAAAGTAAATTAAAAGGATGAAAACAGTATTACATTGTAAAAATATATGGCAGTTGCTTATGATACACAGTGCATGTAAATGTCATTAACCCTATCTGCCCCCCCAGTCCCTTTAACTGGGCTATTACACCTGTGGGAGGGGTACACCTAATCATGTGACCACTGTGATTGGTTAGAACAAAATATTACAGCACACACATGCAAAAAAGACATTTTTCTCCTGCTGCAAGGCTATTTAAAACACCTAGACATTTTCAAAAAATATGGGGATTTGCTCACACCATATTGCTATATGGTGCTTAAGCCCACTTACTGCGACAAAGTACCCCATGATTAGTGGGTCCTACACTATCCATAGATTGGGAGATCCTGCTTCTCTGAACCATGAGAGCCATACACTCCTCTATATGGGAGAACTTGAGGTCTCCACCCATGACACAAGTGGACTCTAATGAGAGGCACTGATGAGGGAGTGGGGTGCTCCAGCCCAAAAGTATTTGGTCAGAATCCATACAATAGACAAACAAAGATTTGGGGGGTACACCCTAAAAGATGCATTAAAGATGGTGCAGCCATAAGACCAATAACAGAACAAAATATTACAGCGCACACATGCAAAAAAGACATTTACCTCCTGCAGGGCTATTTAAAACACCTAGACATTTTCAAAAAAGATTATGAGAACTGTGTGCGCTGTAATATTTTGGGTGGGTGGAGACCTTTAGTTCTGATTGGTTGTCACAGTGATCATACGATTGGGAGCCGATCGCACCAGTTCCTGAAAATGAATATGGACCAATAGCTGTCTATGCCAGCCCTGTCTCCGTGTGGGGAGTGTACAGTGAGTGTGCTTTCAGCTCAGAAACCTCTGCCACCCATATGTACAGCATTTGGGCATTAAAGCCCACCCTCTTCGCCCCTGCACAAATGCATACCTCCCAACATTTTGAGATGGGAATGAGGGACACCTACTAGCAAATGTATGTAGGCATAGGACACGCCCCCTGCCACACCCCTTTAAAGGAGAATTAACCCCAAAAAAGGTTAATTAAATCCACAAGTGCTTTTTTTACCATTACTATTCCTTTATATTGGCTTTTAAAATGTACAAATGCAGCAATTTAGAAATTGGATGAAAGGTTTAGGACTGGGAAACACTTTTTGAAAGATAAAAAGTACATTTTATATACAACTATATGGATCAGACCAAAATGAGGGACAGAGGGACATTGCTCCAAATCAGGGACAGTTGGGAGCTATGCAAATGCATTACGTGGACGGCAAAAGCTTAGGTTAAGGTTTACATCTACTTTAACCACTTGCCACCTGCTAAGAGTAGATTTACTGCTAGCGGATGGCAGCTACAGGCTCAGCAACGTACCTGTACATCACTGAGCAGATGCACACTGGCGCTTCACCTGGGGTGTGCAGTGGCACGAACCCTTGTCTGATGTACACAACTGATCACGGTGATCGGCATCCGGCTGCTCACAACAGCTAATCATAGCGATCGCATGATTACGTTTAAATAAAACAGTCAGACATGGCTTCCATTCCTGACTGTTTTGCTTACTATCGCGATGCTGTGATTGGCCCACAGCTATCACATAGTACATGGGCCAATAACCGCACCCTGTACCATGTGATTAGCTGTAGCCAATCACAGATCACAATGGTAAGTACGCTGTCATGAGGGAAAGCCATTTATGACAACTATAACTATTGCTTATAACAGTGATCATCAGTGTTATAAGCAGTAATGGTGTAAACGAAAAAAAAAATCCCAATCCCCCCAAGAGTAGTACATTGTCACTGTGGTGACACTGAACTAATCTGACAGGAAGTAAAAAAAATAAGAAAATAATACAATTGTTAAAACTGAAAAGTTTAAAAAAGAATAAAAATTATTGATTTATTTTTTTTTTCCATATTATTAACAGTCCCTGATCACCACCTCACCAGTTATATGATGACGTTGTACTGCACTGGTGACAAAAAAAATTGTAAAAGAAAAACAAATTTTATTTAATTTCTTCATTTTCCAAAAAATGATGGCAAAAAATTACAACTTCCAAAAATGCCATACCTCCTAAATACTATGGACTGTCTACTTTTCAAAAAGGGGTAATTTGTGGGGTATTTGTACTGTCCTGACATTTCCGGGCCTCAAGAAATGAGATGTCAGTACATCAGGATTAATCAATTTTCAAATATATACGGTATATATCATAGTTTGTGGACGCTATAACTTTCCTACAGACTAAATATAATACACGGATTTGGGTTATTTTTAACAGAGAAATGTAGCAGAATACATTTTGGCCTAAATTCATGGAGAAAGATAACAATAATACCTCGGATTGCGAGTAACGCGGTTAACGAGCGTTTCGCAATACGAGCTATTGTTTTTTTTGTTTTTTTTTTAAATATTGACTCGGTTTGCAAGCATTGTCTCGCAAAACGAGCAGCGTTCAAGCCTCTGGGGTATGCAGTACCGCATTTGGCCAGAGGTGCGGGGGCGCCGGTGCCACTCGGAGCCGCTCGGATGCACTCGAAGCCACTCAGAAACACTCAAATTGGCTCCAAGCCTTTCCGAGTGTCTCTGAGCAGCTCAGAGTGACACCAGCACCCCCCCACCTCTGGCCACATGCGGTACTGCATACGCTAGAAGTCACTGTAGAACGAACTATCTGAGTTTCAATTGACTTCTATGGGGAAACGCGCTTTGATATACGAGTGCTTTGGATTACAAGCATTCTTCTGGAACGAATTATGCTCGTAATCCAAGGTTCCACTGCAACTGCAAAATGTAATAAACTAAGAAAAAGGTGTTTTTTTTTTTCAAAATGTTTGGTATTTTTTCATCTATATTGCAAAAAAAAAAAAACCCCAGTGGTGATCAAATACCACCGAAAGAAAGCTCTATTTGTGTGAAAAAAAATGATATAAATGTAATCTGCGTACAGTATCGCATGATCGCGCAATTGGCAGTTAAAATAACGCAGTGCTGAATAACAAAAAATGGCCTGGTCATGAAGGGGGTAAGATTTGTTTTTCCAATGCATTCCCCAAAAGTCTTGCAGAGGGGAAGATAAACCCGAATCCCCCCCCCCCCCGTGTCTAGTTGTCATGTATGTGAGAGCTTTAAGCCTCGTACACACGATTGGATTTTCTGCAGACAAAGCCTAGGACTTTTGTTCCGAAGGGCGTTGGCCAGGAACTGGTATTGCATACAAACGGCAAAGAATTGTCGGCCAACAAACACGAAACTACATGGTTTTTCAGCTCTTTGGCGCCACGTTTGGGCAACTTCTGTTAATGTTGTGTTATGGTGAGCATTGCTTCTGAGCATGCATGTTTGTACATTGGATTTTTTTTCCGATTGGACTTCTGTACACACGATCGGATAATCCGACAGCACACATTAGTTGTCGGAAAATTTTAAAGCATGCTATCCAAAATTTGTTGTCGGAAAATCTGACAACAAATGGAGCGTACAAACAACCGGATTATCCGACAAAACCCTGCCATCACACAATTCCCGTCGGAAAATCCGATCGTGTGTATGAGGCTTAAGGCTCTGTTTTAGGTGTTTTTGGGTGTTTTTCTGCTCTAATGCCACGGAATTTCCGTTGGAAAAATCTTGGATGGTTTTTCCGACAGAAATCCGCTCAAGCTTGCCTTGCATACACACGGTCACACAAAAGTTTGCTGAACTTTCGACCGTCAAGAACGCGGTGACGTACAACACTATGACGAGCCGAGATAATGAAGTTCAATGCTTCCGAGCATGCGTCGAATTGTTTCCGAGCATGCGTAAGAATTTTGCGCGCCGGAATTGGTACAGACGATCAGAATTTCAGATAGGAACTTTTTCCGACCGAAAAATTGAGAACCTGCTCTCAATCTTTTGCTGGCTGGAATTCCACCAGCATAAGTCCGATGGAGCATACACACGGTCGCATTTTCGGACCAAAAGCTCTCATCGGACTTTTGCTGGCGGAATTTCTAATCATGTGTACGGTGCATAAGCCTCAGTTCTAAAAACGCACAACAAGACAAATCCCATTCATTTCAATGGTCTCTGTTCACATCTGAGCGTTATGTCCCCTAAAGCAAAATGCCCGTCGCTCGAAAAAGTACATGAGCTTCTTTTTTTGGCAGATTACAGGCGTTTTTCATTCTTTTACATTGGTGACCTTTTGACCTGTACAAAATTGCGGTAAAAATCACGCTACTTTCTGCCCAAAATCAATACGCTCAGGTGTGAACAGAGCTTTAATCTGTGTCACTTTATTGTTCTCTCCTATGACAAGTCAGGACATTTTTAGGTTTTCCTAATTCCAATTTTTTGTTTCCAGGGTAATCTTCTGTACGCCAAACTGGACCAAAGCAAACTGAAGGAGAAACGTCCAGCTGAGAATCCGATGCAGAATGAAGACGTCGTCTACGCTGATGTGGTCAAGACAACCCCCAAATAAGGTTTTATGTCACGTGGAAGGTCTCTCTTAAAGCGCAACTCCTGTTCACCAAAAAAGGTCACTGCCCCTCCCCCTTCCTTGGATAGCAAATGTTTGTATAATCTGGTTGAAGTTTATTCTGCTCTTTTTCTCCCCCTTTCCTCCCTCATTAACATTCCAATGAAATTATTAAATAAAGCCTTTCTATTTTCATTTTGGTCATCGCTGGGTCTCTTTACTTCTCAATGCAATGTATGGCTGGTGGGAGGGGATGGCAGAGTGCTGTACATGGCTTCCAGAAAACATCACAGCACCCGGCCTCAGCAGTCCTCCTCACAAGCCCTCAGTCCCGATGCAAGAAGTGAGCTGGCTTTTGGGAGGATCTATGCAAAACTTAATGGGTGGGTATCAGTCTGGGGGAGGGGGTGTTCCTGGGCAGGCTGTATTTGCATGTAGGCCACCCTAGACACTGCCCACTTCTGATGCTGAACCTTTATGATTAAAAGAAGTGAAACCCAATGAATGAAAGGATGTCCCTGGATGACAACGCTCACTCACTGCACTGTGTCTATGGAGGAGCAGCATTATCACTAGGGTTGCCACCCGTCCGGGTTTTGAATCATGTGTTCAGGTTTCAGACCACCTGAAACCCGGACACAATAATCAGAATGGACTGTGGCTCCCCAAGTACCGCAACCGCCAAGTGCATAGGTGTGCACATGGAAAGGGCTTGACCTGCTCCTCCTCCTTATGTCCCTACCCCTCTGTCTGCCCACCCACACTCCAATCCCCGGTGTTCTGTGCCTCAGGAAAGGGATGTGTGGGCTGAAAGTTTGAAGCTCAGCAACCGACAGATACATTGTGGATGAAGGGTGTCGATGCCTGAGCCTCCATCGTCGGGTGAGTAAGCTCACCATCCAATGTCTGTTACGAAGTCCCCCTCCTCCCTCCCTTCTCTCTCCTGTCTCCAACCGAGTGAGTACACCAAGGTGAGAGGGACTCAGCTGTAAGGGGTGCCCTGTTGACTCTGATGTAAGAGGGGCTTTGGGAACCCTAATTTAAGGGGAATGCGTTTTCCACTTAAAAATAAAATTTTGCATTGCGCGGCTCAAGTGTGGTCGGGTTTGGCTTGAAGAAAAGGTGGCAACCTTAATTGTCACCCTAGGACAGGAGGTGTGTAAAGACTACAGAACAGCTTCCTCTTTCTTCATCTTCATAGAGAGAAGGTTTTATTTACAATGTAGATGTCATTGCATCTGTCATTTCAAGGCCATTGTTTCTAATATTTAGGGGCCCATTAATGACAGGAATGGTATCAATGGATTGGCGCAGGGCCAATGTGGTGCCCATATTTATAAAGGGAACAAAGTCTTTACCAAGTAACTATAAACCTGTTAGTTTAACTTCTATAGTTGGGAAGATACTGGAGAGTTTAATAAAAAAACACATAGATGAGTTATTGCTGGAAAAAAATATTTTAAGCAACAGACAGCATGGGTTCATGAAAGACAGAAGTTGTCAGACAAACCTGATTTCTTTTTATGAAGAGGTAAGTAAAACCTTGGACAGAGGGGTGGTGGTGGAGGTGATATACTTGGATTTGCAAAAGCGTTTGACACAGTTCCCCACACACGGCTCATGTGTAAGGTAAAGTCTACAGGCTTGGAAAGATCAGTTTGATAGAAAACTTGCTAAAAGACCGAATTCAGAGAGTAGTGGTTAATGGTTCTTACTCTGAATGGTCTAAGGTTATCAGTGGTGTACCCAAGGTTCAGTGTTGGGACCCTTACTTTTTAATATCTTTATAAATGATATAGGGTCTGGGATTAAAAGTACCATTTTAGTCTTTGCAGATGACACCAAGCTATGCAGTGTAGTAAAGTCCTTACAGGATGTCTTCTTCTTACAAGCTCACCTCAATGCACTGTTTAATTGGGCGAATATGTGACAAATGAGGTTTAATGTTGATAAATGTAAAGTTACGCACTTTGGGGGCTAAGAATATACATGAATCATACATACTAGGGGGAGTACAATTGGGGGGATCCGTAGTGGAGAAGGATCTGGGGGTTTTGGTAGATCATAAGCTCAATAATAACATGCAATTCCAAGCTGCAGTTTCCAAAGCGAGCAAAGTCCTTTCCTGTATTAGGAGAGGTATGGACTCCAGAGAGAGAGATATCATTTTGCCCCTGTACAAATCATTAGAAAGACCTCATCTGGAATATGCAGTTCAGTTTTGGGCACCAGTTCATAAAAAGGATATCATGGAACTGGAGAAAGTGCAGAGAAGGGCAACCAAACTGATAAGAGGCATGGAGGAGCTCAGCTATGAGGAAAGATTAGAGGAACTGAATTTAATCACTCTGGAGAAGAGGAGAATAAGGGGGGATATGATCACCATGTTCACATATATAAGAGGTCCATATAGTGAACTTGGTGTTGAGTTATTCACGTTACGGTCATCACAGAGGACAAGGGGGCACTCTTTACATCTAGAGGAAAAGAGATTTCATCTCCAAATACGGAAAGGTTTCTTCACAGTAAGAGCTGTGAAAATGTGGAATAGACTCCCTCCAGAGGTGGTTCTGGCCAGCTCAGTAGATTGCTTTAACCACTTTACCCCCTTCCTGACAAGATCATTTTTTCCAATCCGCCTACAGGGGGTGGCTATTGAGGCTACAGCCCCGAGTCTGTGGCCAATAGCCCCGAGTCTCTTGTCCCGGTCCAGAATGCAGGGAACAGGGGCGGACTGAGCCATGGTAGCACTGGTCCTGGCTCCAGCTCCGCCCCCGCCTCTACCTGACTCTACTCTTGGTCACTGGTTGCTATAGCCGCCTAGTGGCTAGCAACCAGTGACGTCACTGCCCAGCATTCAAAGTGGAGGAGGATTGCACTTCCTCCTCCTTCGCGCTAGTGCTCATGGGGCCTGGCCTGTGAGTTGTGGACTGGAGCATCACGCCGATGGCCCGGTGGCGGCGTGCAGAGCAGCAGGGAGGGGGATACCTGGGCAGCCGGGAAGAGCCCAGGAGGGAGGGAGAGAGAGAGAGAAGACACCGCCACCCCGAGCAGCATCCCCAGCGCCTCCTTCCAATGTGGCCGCCATGCCACATCGATTCCCTGTCGGGCGGGCGGCTCTCCTCCTCTCATATGGCTGCCTCACACACCAGAACCATGGCTGAGCTGCTGCTGCTGCTGCTGCTGCAGGACCTGCCTGGACACATGAAGCCTGTCTCCTCCTTGTCACTCAGGTAGGTCAGTCAGTGTGTGTGTGTGTATGTCAGGTACCAGGTCAGTGTGTGTTAGGTCAGTGTATGTAGGTCAGTGTGTGTCAGGTAGGTCAGTGTGTGTCAGGTCAGGTAGATCAGTGTGTCAGGTAGGTCAGTGTGTCAGGTAGGTCAGTGTGTGTCAGGTAGATCAGTAAGTGTCAGGTCAGGTAGGTCAGTGTGTCAGGTAGGTCAGTGTATGTAGGTTAGGTAGGTCAGTGTGTGTCAGTGTGTGTCAGGTCAATGTAGGTCAGGTAGGTCAGTGTGGGTCAGGTAGGTCAGTGTGCGTCAGGTAGGTCAGTGTATGTAGGTCAGTGTGGGTCAGGTAGGTCAATGTAGGTCAGTGTAGGTCAGTGTGTCAGGTAAGTCAGTGTAGGTCAGTGTATGTAGGTCAGGTAGGTCAGTGTGTGTCAGGTAGGTAGGTCAGTTTAGTGGTCAGCATTGATGGGCACTGGTAAGCCAGGCAGCAACCAGCAAGTGAGCCTACCCCCCCGCCACACAACCACTGCCCAACCAAAAAACTCAGCGCCACTAGAGCCCCCCCCCCGTGCCGGCCTTGGACTTTGGGCTGAAGCCCCTGGTCTTTTTGCCACCTAGCAATGCCCCTGGTTAGGGTGACGTGTATTAGTGGCGGTGGCTCAGTCTGATGTTTCAGTTGGACAGGGGGTCAGTCTGAGGTGTCAGTAGTTTGTTATGGAGGGTGTTAGTCTGGGGGGAGGGTGATCTATCCGTCTGTGTAGCCAGTGGTCGGGGTGATTCCTAATTTTTAGTAGTTTGGAGTAAGTAGGTTTCCTCACTCCTCAGCGTACTTATTATATTTTAATTAAACTATTTTTTATAAACTTTGTGACTGGGCTCACACCATTGCGAATTGGATGTGGCTTTCCCCGCATCCAATGCACATAGCAGGAGATTGTGACTGGATCTCTATGGAGCCGGTTCACACATCTCTGCAGCGGATCCGGTGCGAATTGCACAGGAGTTCTGTGCGTCTTTTGATCACTTTCAGGTCTGCATTCAGCCAAAAACTTCGAGCTGAAATCAGACCCGAAACGGTGAATGGAGACGCACCGGACTCCTGCTGTGAGCCGCTGCATTCTCCATGTGAACCCAGCCAGTGCTACATGGAAATTTAAATCCCTGGCTCACCCATTTTTTAGACCTCTGCCGGGTTAGCCCCCCCATATCAAAATTTTTGAAAAATCTTATGCAGTTTGTTAGATCTTTGTTAGATCAGGTTAGATCAACCGTTGTTTGCATTAGATCTCACACAGAAGAAGCGATATTAACAGTTATTTGCTGGGGGGGCTAACCTGTCATCAGCCCCCCCATATCAAAATATTGACCAAACAGTTAGCTATTTTGGAAGCAATTTGTTAGATCCGGTAAGATCAAGTGTTTTTAACGTTAGATCTCACATAATTAGAGACTTATTAAGTGATTAATGAGGGGGGCTGGCCCCCCTTATCAAATTTTCGGGCCAAAAATCATTCAGGCTAATAGATATTCGTTAGATCTGGTAAGATCAAGTGGTTTTAACATTAGATCTCACATCATTTCAGAGATATTCCACATCAAAATAGAGATATTAGGTGGTACATATGGACGGGTTAGCCCCCCCTTATCAAATTTTCGGGCCAAAAATCATTTAGGCTAATAGATATTCGTTAGATCCGGTAAAATCAAGTGGTTTTAACGTTAGATCTCACATCATTTCAGAGATATTCCACATCAAAATAGAGATATTAGGTGGTACATATGGACGGGTTAGCCCCCCCTTATCAAATTTTTGGGCCAAAAATCATTCAGGCTAAAAGATATTCGTTAGATCCGGTAAGATCAAGTGGTTTTAACGTTAGATCTCACATCATTTCAGAGATATTCCACATCAAAATTGAGATATTATGTGGTACATATGGACAGGTTAGCCCCCCCTTATCAAATTTTCGGGCCAAAAATCATTCAGGCTAATAGATATTCGTTAGATCCGGTAAGATCAAGTGGTTTTAACGTTAGATCTCACATCATTTCAGAGATATTCCACATCAAAATAGAGATATTAGGTGGTAC